>NW_027111312.1:22837-32290 GCF_000696795.3 Halyomorpha halys | reverse complement strand
CGGTATGAGTCAGCTGTTATTTCGATGTCAGCTGACTGAGGGAATCAGCAGATCGAACGTATATAAGAGATGTACCGAATACAATAAAGCCAGTATTTTACAGTAGTTCAAGCGAGTTAGATCTTATTCCTTCTTCTCTTTTTTGACATTGTGCTTTCGCCAATACTTAACTTATATATATATATACAGTCTTTGAGATTGTATTGAAGTATAGAGAACCTTGGCCGTGAAATATAGTCTTGCAATAAGACCCCTGGGGGGAATTATCTTTCACTAGAGATATTACTAGTAGTTCAATGCTAATTATTACTTGTTAATTTCCAATAAACAATTATGCAAGTCCACTATATGAGTGTATAAAAATATTTAACTGTTTATAAACTCACGCTATGTGAAGTCTGAGAGAGCTGGATTTGAGCTATACAGTACATCAGTAACAATTGCAACACAGTAACAATTGCAGAGCGATGTGAACAGTGAACTGCAGTTGGGGCCATGACATATGAGACTTTGTGACATAAATTAAACATTAACTTCAAATGATTGTATGACACCTTGATAAATCGGCATTGAAATGTAAAAATGATCGAATTAAATTTACTATTGAAAGCTTATTTTTATTCACAATTTCGACCTTCTGAATCATATTCCTTGGTCGAATCGTTGATGTCAATTCGACCGTAGGCGTACGATTGGCCTTCAATATCTTCCGGGCTTCTCCACACAGTCGACTTTATAAATCATTATTTGGATATTTTTGTATCTCTAATACTACTTGAGCCAATTACAGAATGAAATTTTCCCACATATAACTTTTTTTTATATTATATCCTAGATTTTAAAAACCGTTTTTTCAAACAACTTCCCTCTTTCACTTATAATTATAACTTTTTTTTTAGTTTATAAATATAAGTGAAAGAGGGAAGTTGTTTGTAAAAAAGGTTTTTTAAATCTAGGATATAATATAAAAAAAAGTTGTATGTGACAAGGGCAATTTGAGATTTAAAAAAAAAAAAACAATGACATCAATATTGAAGGTTGTATCCTTGGGAAGGACCGAAACGTTCGAGAATTATTAAAGAATAAAGGTTGAGAGTTAGAAGGATCAAAATTGTGTAAATTTTTTTTTTTTTATGAATCGTAGCAGTATTTTCCTCAGTTGCTCCTATTTTTATATACGGAACACACTAATTGATGAGTAAAAAAGCAATATTTTTTTTTTTTAGGATCTACTTTTTTTGTTGTCCGAACCTTTCTTTTTGTTGTGGGCTAAAAAATTATTTTAGTTAGTTGTAACTGTTAACTATCGAACTTTTATGAAAAATCTCGACTGTGTTATTGAGCCTATTCAGCGGCCCTTGTTTTCTTCCCTTTCAATTCAGTTTATTAAATGGTGGAAGGGCGTGCCATTTCCACTGAGATGTTCCAAAATTCATGAAGTACGTAGGAGAGTAACGCGGAATTGAGGAAAATAACATTATTTTCAAGCTACCACCTTACATCACTGTAAGAACATAATTATTAATTATAATTATAATTAATTGTAAGAATTAATCAAAGAAACTACGTTTGTTAACCATTTCTAATTCTGAATAAAAAAATGATCAGCTTTAACTACATATTTTGTGATGCGATGCTTATTATTATCTATCAAAACTAACTAATATCACCGTCTGTGCTGAAATAATTTATTATAAACATATCTTAGACAGTGTCCGTGGGTAAAATGACAACTGTTCTTTGGTTCACTTGAAATATTGTACCAAAATAAAAAAAATCTTCCTTTCCTTTCTTTTTTATTTAAACGATACAATGTAGATTTCGAGATATTTAGTGTGATTTGGTGCCATGTAAACATATGCTTTAAAAATTAGTTCATTTAAAACTGATTCATAGCGATTTGCAAAAAATAAAAGTCTGCTAGTACAACTTGCCTCTATTAATGTCATTATGATAGGAACAGTATGAGATATTTCCATAATATCTCAAGGGAGTCTTATTAATAAAAAAATATCAATGCTAATACATGTTAATTTTCACATTTTTTTTTTTTGCACTAGTAGGTTCTGATTTTTTTAATTTCTATTTATTCTGTAATGCCTGTTGTATTGTACTTCCTCAAATACGAAGTACAGAGGTGGCCTTGATGACAAATCGCGTTTGGGTGAGGGTGATTGAACGAACGGTTTGGGTTCGGTTTCCGGGTTAGTTAATAATTATTTTGCGGTATAAATAAAATCGAAATAGAACACAGTCAACAGCTACTAGCAAACATGATGATTGATAAAAAATATATTTTCCAAATATCTCTAAATTTAATCAATTTAAGTATATCTCACTGGGTCCAAAAATAGCAGAGCAGGGAAAGATCTCCGACATTGTGCGGGCAGCTGGGGATGGCCGGTACATATGCAGGTGAAGAAATCTGCGTAGGCTGCATATCCTGCAGGTCAATATGGGCCGGAGATGAGTGGTCGCGGACGAATTGAGAACTCTCGCCCGAAGTGCTGACATATTGGCGAATCAGGAGCCTTGTTGTCGAAAGAATGTGGTCACAGGTTTTGGAACTACGTCGAGGGTGGTTGGTCTAGGGAGTGGCGAGAGGAGGCCTAGAGCAGCGATTGTTATCGTTAACCCTACTCTCGACGTAATGGAACTGAAGCAATTCATCACAGCAGATCAGGTGGCATGTTATGTCAGGTGGGGCAGAGTTGCCTTCGCTCTGGTTTCAGCATATATGCCGCCCCGACAGGCGAATGTAAATATCAATGTAGAGGATAATATAGCTGCTGTGGAGGCTGTCGCGCTAAAGTATAAAAGTGTGATAGTCTGTTCCGACACATTCGTGGAGCACAGCCTGGGGTTCTGTTCGCACAGACGCTAGAGGGAGGTTGGTAGAAGAATGCGTGGCGAGGTGTCAGCTGGTTATTATGAACGAGCCTTTTGGTCCCACATTTGTTGGAGCGCGTGGCCAGAGTTGGATAGATGTGACACTTGCCACGGCTCCCATAGCAAAGCGTATTGCAGACTGGATCCTAGGTAAGACACGAGCTCCGACCACCGGGTCATAGCCTTCAGTGTGGTGGAGGAGGAAGGCGGTGCCCCAGAAGTAGAAAAGGGCTTTGTGACCCGATCAGCGAACTGGAGGGCGTTTTCCAGTGAATTGGAGGGAATACTAGCTGACAGAGAATGGGAGGAGATGACCCCAATAGATGAGGAGCCCGAGATTGACCGCAGACTGGCAATGCTTACGGGCGCCATAACTGAAGCGGCGAGTATTACCCTCCATCGCTGAAGGGCGAGAGTACGTCCGGTCCCATGGTGGACGCCGGCTCTAACACAGTTAAAAAAGGAATACTACAGAGCCAGGCGTAGGTACCAGGAGTGCTGAAACGATGATAGGAGGTCTGCACTCTGAGAAGAATCTAGGCATAGGTATAGGGTATACCGAAACGGAGTGCGTTGCCAGAAGAAGAAATCCTGGGACGAATTTATCGTAGAGGAATCAGAAAAGAATCCTTGGGGTATTTCTTGCAGGTTGGCACTGGGAAAGGTTAAGTCGTTACAAGTGATAGCGGCTATTAGAGTGAGAGATGCCCAGGCAACCACATTGGAGGAGGCTCCCAAGATGTATATAGACTATACCTACCCTAGGGATGATCCGTCCCAGGATAGTGCAGATGATGGAATGGTTAGACGCACCTCGTTATACCCATCAGGTACCGACCTATGTCCGCCATGGGATATGTGGGACCTTCGTCTTACCGTTGACAGACAAAGGATAGGAAGGGCTCCAGGACTAGATAGCATAGATGCTGCGATCCTAAAAAACAGTGCCCCTTATATTGAGGAAGAGCTATTGGATATATTCAATGAGTGCCTGGATAAGGGGTACTTTTCAAACAAGTGGTGGATCGCAGACTTGAGATTGTTCTACAAGGGAGGTGGTAAGGTTAAGGAAACGCCTAAATCCTATCGACCAATATACCTCCTCCCTGCAGCAAGTAAGGTCCTGGAGCAAAAGATCGTCCACGGCCATAGACCAATCCTAAGTGCTGCAAGTCATCCACGGCAGTTCGGCTCGACCCGTGGCAAGGGAACTACGGATGCGCTGCTGAGAGTGCGTAGGGACGTGGAGGAGAGGGCCGAGAAATATGTCTTATTGATAATGTTTGACATCTCTTCCGCCTTCGACAGCGTTTGGTGGCCCCATGTACTCCAGCGGTTGCAAGAGCTCGACGCCCCAGTTATCTATACTCCCTCGTAGGTAGTACCACCTCAATAACAGGAGTGTCAGGATCCTGAATCAGGGTTCGGTCCTAGGACCAGCTCTGTGGAAGCTAGTATTTGATGAGTTGCTGGGGGAACTAGAAGAGAAGGGGTTCCTTGCCCCTGTCTTCGTGGCCAAGAACAGCAGATCCAGACTAAAGACAGAAGCGGAGAGGTGTGCCAGTCTCGTAGGAGAGTGGTGCGTGAAGAGGAAGTTGAGTATGGTAGCAGCCAAGACTCAGGCCATACTCATAAGAGGCTCCTTGGGCAGGGCTCGTCCTATCACCCTGGATATCCAAGGAGAGAGGGTGAGACCGGGTGAGGAGGTGACATATCTTGGTGTGAGGTTAAGAAGAAGATTCGATGCCACTTCTCACCTGGTGTATCTAAAGGACAGGGTGACCATGTCACTCAATGGATTAAGTAGGATAGGGGTTGCATTTTGGGGCCTCAGATACCCAGCAACGATGACCATATATAAAGATGTGATCTTGGGAATTCTGAGGTACGCATCCCCTGCGTGGAGCCAAAACCTCACGCAGACACAGAAGAGAAGACTGGCCACCATACAGAGGCTGGCTTTGCTGAGGATCACGAAGACATGCAGAACGGTGTCACATGAGGCGGTGGAGGTGCTGGCCGGAGCGATGCCCCTGGACCTCATCCTTAGGGAAGATGTCCTTAAATATGAAGTTAAGATGCAGGGATTAGAAGCGCTGCCGGAGGAGCTCCGAGAGAGGATCGGCGAGACTCCAAACTTATGAAAGAAAATACTGCGAGAGGACTCAATACAAGTGGAATGGACGGTGGGTAGCAAGCCAGAGGGGGCTCCTTCTTGACAAAATTCTTCCCTACCGTCCTTTCTAGATTGAAGGCTAAATGGGTCCTCCCAGACTATTGGGTCTCACATATCCTAACAGGAGAAGGGGGGTTTCGGGGAATCCTGCAGAGCTTTGGAAAGAACATCGACCCCCTGTGCCCAACGTGCAGAGTTCCTGAAACAGCAGAACACGTAATGATAGATTGCTCTGCTATGGAAGGACACTAGGCTGTCGAGTAGGAGCTAGGCTGTCGAGAAAGACCGGGATTTACGCCCTCGCCGAGTCGGACCTTCCCTGATTGATTGAAGAAGAGAATTATCCCTCCTTCAAGGAGTTCATTTACGGGTGGAAGGAGGTGATGGGCCCAACTCATTTCACGATGGGAAGGACTTGACCGCCCAACTTCGGCGAGCCACCAGAAGATGAGGAAGCTGACCCAGACTGAGACCAGGAGGGCTGGACCAGCCTGGTTACTGCAGGAAGCACCCAGACGGATACAGTGGACAAGGTGCTGCTCCATCAGAAAAAAAAAATTAATTGAATAATTAATAAAAGAATAAAAAAAAAATTGGTGATCCTTGGGAGCAGTGGCATGCGGAAACCGCAGCGCAGTACCCCACTGCTCCCGCACCCCGTATACCAGAGATGGCAAGGGAGGGGGATAAAAAAAAAAAAATAATAAGAAATAAAAAATAAAATAAAAAAAAAAGATAAAATTATGTGGTTGCCCTTGTACCTCTAGGTCAAGTAAAACAGATTAAATTTTGGTTTGAGTAAATCCAAATCTATTTTAAGCCAATTTTGGTATGTATATAATGAAAATGGTAACGATATGGTCTTTAAGGTAAATTAATACATGTTAAGGTAAATTCTCAGATGTAATCAAATCTCAGCAGCATACCATTTGTCCTCTTCGAGCTTTAAGTTCGAATTTATAATAAATATATTTCTATTCGTATTTTTGGTAATTTTTTTAATTCGGAGAAAGATTTTCTTCAATGTTTAGTTTTTTGTTGTTGTTTTAATACACAAGTTATTGACTGAATAACCGTCTTGATAGTCAACTATGTTTGTTTAGGTCTTACATAAAGGCGTTAGCTTAACAAATAAAATCTCGCAAAGAAAGATACAAACCAGACATAGTAGTCCATGAAGGATATAAGCTAATGCTAAACGCTTTGACCTTAGCCGCTCCAATTCCTTCCATTTGCGCAACTCTTGTCTAATGTCCCCCTTTCGCAACTTCTAGATTGTCTTCTTTATACTCATTTCCTTTTTACTTGTCCCATTTTTTATCACTTAATGTACGCATTGTATAAAACCCATGAGAAATGAGCCGTTGAATCAAATCTTATCACTTCTTCACAGAGTATAGTAGTGCATTGCGAAGCCAGTCGGACTTATATTAAATCCCGTGGGTTTCAGAGAGTTGGCGTGGTTTTATTATACCTTTCTAAACAGTTAACTCCCACTTTATTATTTAAAGTAAGTCATTACCGCATTTTATAATCTATAATCGGTTTATTAACGTGCAGTACGAAATAATAGTTTACGACATCTTTATTAGATTCTACAACTTGTTATATATATATTTTTATTAATTTAATGTGATTAACAACTGTACAAATAATAAATACAATAAGTAAATATGTTGTATGTTTCATATACACTTGAAATTCTTGGGAAGTAAACACCCATTGGTGGTACATCAAACATTTCTAATTTAAATTAGAAGGTCCTCTTCTTTTCAGACACCTCGGAGGATTATCAGGGAATGTTAAGGATGAAAGATTAAGAATTAATAGGTTAGGATTGTTAACGAGTTTGCAATGAAAAGACGCATATCTGTTTTGGGCCAAATCTGCAACGAATGAGATGTTAAGGTCTTTGTGAATGAGTTTATTTGTAACATAATAAGGATAATCAAGGATTTTAGGTACGATTTTGGTTGTAAGGATGCGGGAGGAATTTGATGGTTTGGTACAGCCCCAGAGCTCAATTCCATATGTCCACATTGGTCTGATTATCTTAGTGTATACTAATTTTTTGTAGTGAATGGGAAGTTTACAGCGTTTGTCAAGTAAGTGTTGTAGCAATCGGAATCTACGAGCAGTTTCTTGTCGTTTCAGTCTTGTGTGTGGATTCCAAGTAAGTCTCTTGTCAAGATGGAGTCCTAAGTATCGAATCTGTTCAACAGGCGTTAGTGGTGTGTTTAGAAAGGATACTGTAGGACATGAGGGTAGAGGTTTACGACGGAGAGTAAAGGTGATCTGATGGGATTTGTCAGGATTTATTTTGATTCTCCAGTTTTGACAACATTCTTCAATAGATGTTATGTTTGTTTGTAGTGTTTGTGATGCATTAGTTGGGTCGTTGTTAACAGACAGTATACATGTGTCATCAGCATATGTTGTTAGGACTGTGTTAGGGTGGGTTGGGATGTCAGCTGTATAAACCGTATAAAGAATGGGACCTAAGATAGTACCTTGAGGAACACCGGCGGACTGAGAAAAGAGAGATGAGTAGGAGGGATTATAATATTATTTAATATATATAATATTAGAGATACTAATGTCAAGAGATGAGCCTAGGTTATGATTTATTTTCAAGGTTCAATCAGAGAAGGTAGGAGCGGATTATAAGGAAATATGTAGGGGGTAGGAATTGACGAAGTTTATAGAGCAGACCTGGATGCCAGAATCGATCAAAAGCTTGTTCAACATCGAGAAAGCACCCGTGCAGTACATCCCGCGCTCCAATGTGGAAGATATTCAAGTGGCTTGGAGGGTTTGTAGTTATCTAGTCCATTTGAATTCCATAAAAGTATATTTAAGGTGCTCTTGTTCATCTAGGTAAATTGAACGGGATTTCTGTTAGGAGTCTGGTTAGGAGTGAGATAAGAGGCTTGATTGTGTCTTGAAGATCACGAAGGAAGGAGGAAAGGATAGATGCTATTTCAGGTGGATTTTGGCTGTTTTGGGAATAGAAGGTTTGATCATGGACATGAGTGCATTTTGGTCTAGGTTGGAATTGAACTCTTCTTTGGGGTTGTTGAATTGCATCCTCGGTTACTGGAAGATTGACCGAAGAAGAAGTTTGGGATAGGGGAGGAAGTTTAGGATTGACCTGTGTAGAAATTTTCACATTTTTGTAAGTCATTTGTAGGTGGTTGAGTCTGTGGATGGGAGCTTAGGGACTGATACAGTGAAGTCTGAGGAAGAGAGGCAGAGGACTGAGGCTGAGGGTGGGATGTCAGAGGGAGGGAATGGGAAGCTTGAGGCGCCTCAACTCGACGAGTTACTTCTCCATATTTAATAATAGGCTGTCTTCTGGAGTTGTTGGGTTGTTGGAAGCGATTGTTGACTGGGGTACGATGTTCCACGTCACTCGTTGATGGGCCAGCAAGCTCTTCTCCTAAAACCACTTTGTTTTCATTGAACACTTTTAATGCAGAATTTATGGTTGCATATTTTTGTATATTTCGCAACCTTTATAGTTAGCAGGATGACCTTCTTTTCCACAGAGTACGCATTTAGCTGGAGTCTCTCGAGTCTTCTGACAGGTGTCAGATGGATGTGAGCCAGCACATTTGACACATCTTGCTCGATGGTAGCAGTAGGCTTTTGTATGGCCAAGATTCGGACACTTACTGCATTAGAAAATTTCAGCCCTACGTCGGGGTTCCTCAAAAGTTGTTATATAATAAAAGATTTTTCATTTGGATTTCAATTTAGTCATTCAACCACAACTAGCCAAACCAACTGGCTAGATTGTCGAAATTTATAATTAACGGATTTGAATCTAAATCTCCATAGGTGGGAAACATCGGGGTGATACATCCGAATCTTCATTAGAAACGTAAAAGTTCAAAACACCGCGATTATTACTAATGCAGTACCTGTTCACGGGCGTAAACTTTTGAGCTCTTCCCGGATGTGGTGGTGTAGCGCCTGCGGGTATCTCCTCTCTTTCACATATGTAACCTTATCTTCTTTAAGTACGATCTCATGAACTGTCTTCCCGGTTGCCCCGAGCATGTCTCCTTCTTTAAAAAAAAATATCTTTATATTCCCTCTTAAGCCTCTGTCTCCAGTCCTCAGCCTGATTGATTACTCCAACCCGTGCCCCCTCGGTTTTTCTCTGTCGCTAACATTTGTACATTTTACCCCTCAACTTAATTCTCCACTTTCCCTTGATATTCTTGACCCATGCACCGACAAGCAGGTCACATCCCACAATCACTTTGTATTTCCTCGGCATACTCCCTACGATATGCACCAGCAATTCTACTAAATTCTCTACTAAATCCCCACCGGGTCAAGCCTATCTCTACCTCCCCCTCTACCACACAAGGGCCACCCAG
>NW_027111312.1:21027-22787 GCF_000696795.3 Halyomorpha halys | reverse complement strand
AGTTGAGACTTATACACTAATTAGTACCTAAATAGTACTAATTTGTACTAATATTTCAGAATTAGTACCCATAAAAATCGAGAGTTATTACGGCTTGTTCAATTGTGCCGCGTCAGAGACATGCCAGCCCGGTACTTTTCCAATATCTAGGCGGAGGACCTGGCCTACCCCTACCATCACGCCAGAGTCCAGGACACGCTGGCCTGCCCCTGAGAGGAAAAGACCTCTCTTCAGACACCTCGGCGAAGATTACATGGTGTTCACCATATTCGCCCACAGCACCTAGACGAGGGAAGCGACTACGGTACGTCACCGCGGCGGCGAAGACGTCATCAGATAAGCACATTGTTATTTATGCTATGAGACCACCCAAACCTTTTTGTCCTTTTCTTATATTACTATAGATGAATAATTTATATCTAACTCACTAACCAGTTAATGTTAATTCCCTACATTATAAATTAAACAGAAAATATAAATGCATGTTGTTATGAGCATAAAGTGTCTCACAATTTTCAGCCCCCCTTTTCCACACACATTAATTTTAATCATAAAATTTTACTCGGGACACCTGCAGTATAGCACGAGCAGGTCCCGATGTAAACAACCATAATTGATCTCTTCAGTAAGGCGGCAATGGCGCACCAGGTTCAGGAAATGTTGTCGGAAGCAGTGCTGGCAGCTCTCCGAATGTTGTTTCAGTTTTACGGAGTTCCGGAGTGCATATCTTCAGATTCAGGCAGAGAATTCGACAATGCCATGATGCGAAATGAAATGAAGGAACTTGACGTAATGTGGCATCTCAACACACCAGGGCACCCTAAGAGTAGAGGTGGCCTAGAACGGCTTCATGGCACATTGAATGACCATCTTCGACTATATCAGGTTAACCAGGTTAACTTCGTATATAGGAAGTTGGGATCTAACAGGGGCAAGGAGATACAGCGATACGAGGGTACATTCAGGGTGATTATTATAAGGGAACACAATATTGTTACAATAGAAAGTATCAGATAAAAAGAGGAAAACTGTCCATATTGAAGAATTAAAATTTCCGGCAATGACAATATAAAAACTGAATTGTTTTCTTACTAGATTGTATTACAGAAAATTTAGTTATTTATTCTATTTATGGTTTTGTTTTAAGATTGTTATTGATTTTTGTAAATATTCTCTCTTTCATGCTATGTTTTTGTTTTTTGTAAATAATTTCTTTTTAATTCTAACTTGTTCTATTATTAGGTTTAAATTATGTATTTAGCGTTTATTAAGGGAACTTGTGAAAAAGTGCTGAAATGCACAATCCTCGGGGTCCAGTTTTATTTGCAAATACATCTGGCAGATATCTGCCGATAAGGCGATGCGTGGCTTCCGAAAGGCGAGCATGACATCCTTTATGTCACGCTGTAATTTCGGACCCGAGACCAGATGGTCATTTAAGGACCCATTACTCGCTACTGCTGAGGCATCGAATACTATTCTAAGTTTAGTGGAGGAGCTGTCCTTCAAAACGGCTTGGTGCTGGAGATAGCATTTCCCAGGGGAGATGGCGCGTGATCCCAATATTCCTGGATGACCTTGGAATATTCAATATGGGCTCAAATCGCTACAAATAGGTCATCACACTTATGCCCCACGACAGTGAAAACGCAACAGCGTTATGTTATTAAAAACATAGACATTTCCATGCCCTTAGAAGATGTCCACGCTGCCTTCCAGCACTTAGCCCCTATCGATATTAGGCGTCTTCAAAAATCAAA
>NW_027111312.1:16811-17507 GCF_000696795.3 Halyomorpha halys | reverse complement strand
CTGTCATGGAGTCTGCGCGCCAAGCCATCCCCACCTACCACCCTAGACCTCCCCACCTTCAGAAACCCCCACCCCACATCATGGCACTCATTGTCAGCAGGCGGAACCTGAAAAACCGTCATAACCGCTCCAGGGACCCAGCAGTCAAGAAGGATCTCAACTCAATAACCACCCAGATCAGGAATCTTCTGCGCCAGTGGAAGACTGCGGTCTGGCATGATCGCTTAAGAGCCACGCACGACGAACACACACTACAGGAAATGCTGGAAGCTCACTAAAGCGGCAACCAAGAAGACCTCGGCCGTTTGACTTCATGACAGAAACCGCCTCATGACCTCCACTGAGCAAGCCGAGTCACTGGCTGAGCACTACCAGCGGGATATTGAGGCGCGCACTGTGACATTCCTCTCAATTCCAACCATGGCCCGTGAGAACAACTATATGTTTGTTTCACCTAGACGACTAAAGGCCATATTGAGACGATGTCATGGCAACCGGGCCCCTGGTCACGATGGAATACAGACCGTCCTGCTAAAACAATTACCACGGAAGGGAATCGGTCAGCTCACCAACCTGTACAATTCGTGCTTGAGGCTGAGATACTTCCCCGAGATATGGAAACATGCCATCCTGTTTCCACCCCTCAAGCCGAAGAAGTCAGGATTTGATGCCGACCATTAGAGGCCTATAAGTCTC
>NW_027111312.1:9084-9942 GCF_000696795.3 Halyomorpha halys | reverse complement strand
TCCAGTACGCTGGCAGGACCTCCACCCTCGTAGCCAATGATGTACCAACCATTGAAATATAGTGAAAGGACACTCTTTAGTTTTAGTTTTAGTTTTTAGTATGTAGGATAAAACTCAGAAAACGAAGTGTGCCCCAGGAGTTCAACCGTGTTAGATCTTATTCCTTCTTCTCTTTTTTGACATTTTGCTTTCACCAATACTTTACATATATATATAAGTTAAGTATCGGCGAAAGCCAAATGTCAAAAAAGAGAAGAAGGAATAAGATGTAACACGTGCGAACTGCTGTAACATATTATATTTATTGGGTTCGGTACATCTCTTTATATCCATGCGATCAGCTGATCTCTTCAGTCAGCTGACATCGGGGTAACAGCTGACTGAGGCTGTAACTACCCCCCACCAGTTTACGAACAATCCTCGTAAACTTCAACTATACAATAAATTAATATAAAATACAACAAAAATAACTATTTACAATAAAGTATATACAATAAAGAAAGCAAAAGATAGACACTCCTCATAATCGCTTATTACAAAGTAAAAGTAAAGCAAAACAAAAATAAAATCATGAATTTATACAATTAAAAAAATGCAACGTAATTTATTCAGTATATCGCCATAATCAAAGATAAATTAAGAAAAGATAACACAACAGATAAGTTGAGATGAGGACACTCTAGATTACTCTTGCGCAGGTGTTTCGGTTAGTTGGACTTTACGTTGTTCAATATGAACAGTCCTGCCCTTTTTGGGTTCTCTGATGCTCTCAATAGTTACAACATTATGTTCTCTTATTATTATCACCCCGAATGGTCCCTCGTATCGCTGTATCTCCTTACCCCTGTTTGATCCCAA
>NW_027111312.1:793-3919 GCF_000696795.3 Halyomorpha halys | reverse complement strand
GTGAAAAGTAGAAGTGTAAAAGTTTGGCTACTGATTAATTTTTTTAAAAAGTGCAAAACACAATACAAAAGAAAAAACAAAAAAAAAAAAAACACAAACTATGAGTAAGTAACCTAACACGACAACAAATAAAATGGTGACAAGCTCAGCTGGTCTGTTTCGTGATGTCATGCTAGTAACAGACTCTCAATCATGTTAAATGTTATATCGTTTTAACATGGTAAAAGATGGCGCTCTCAAGCGCCTCTTGACTCACAATGGAGTTAGAGCTGCCAGTATCAACAAGACACCTCACTCTAGTTGTGATTATAGGCAGACCACCATGTTTTACTCGAACATTGTGACTCACTAGTATGCGATCGCCCTTATTTCGACACTCCCTTCAACTTTCCTCTTGAGTTCTTCTGCCTCCTACTATCCGCCTCCATCTCCTCCTCTGTCCACCTCTATTCCCGGGTTTTCTGTCTTCTTCCTCCGTTTTCCAGAATTCCAGATACTTCCGTTGATTCACTCTCAGAACTCAATATACTTTTATGCAAATATACTACATAACCACCGAGACGAACTTGACATATTCCTCCATGGACATTCAGTCTGGCACTGGCTATCAAACTGTGTGCATCTATTGTGCCTCTGTGCTATTGTGTTTCATAAACAATCTTTCTTTGCCTTCTCCTTCAATTTATTAGTTAAATTACAGTGAATGGTCTATATTAGTGGATAAAGCTGTTTTCTTGTAAAACAAAATTTTTATTTTAATAAAAACAGTTGGACTTTACGATAAAGACGTAGAGGCCATTAAGGTTGTAAATATCAAGATAACCTAAGGAATTAAAGACTGTTGACTGCCCCCACAACAGGTTTCTCATATTTTCATTCATACTATAATTGCCACACATACCAATGTGTCTGGCAAGTCTGCAAATAGGTCGTCGTCAGAGAGGACAAGTTATCACTAGCCTGCAACGTATTTAAAAGTTTATATCACAACAAAAGTTGTAACATCCCAGACAGCGAAATCTCGCAACATAAAAAACAAAATTGGAATTGTCCCACATGTCAGAGTTTGGCCAATTCAGGGGCTAGGAAATATAGTGTCGTACCCAGCAGAAGTATGGAGGAAAACATAATGGCCATACTCAAAGAAATCGGGAAAATTATTGACGATTTAAAAGATATCAAAAATGTAATGACCACTCGATGTGCGAAATGTTCGCCAGACTGTCCGCGACGAGGTGATTTGGCTCTGAAAGGTGAAAAGAGATTTCACCACCAGGCATCTCGGCTGGGACAGCGACGAAAGCGCAGGATCTATATAGTCGAAGAGATGACCCCGCCAATAGACACCTGTACTGTGCTGGCGAGGCAGGTGAAGGCAGCCGGTAGATTGAGGTACGTCTGGTTCGCTCGAGGGAGAGTCAGATGCCGCCAACCTGTTGTCATGATTAATACAGCTGAGGATCTGGAAGCCTTTAACTGATGCCACCCCCCTGGTTAAATTAGATTTAAACCTCTGTTAATTTGCTATTTATTATTTTTATTGCTTAGCCTATTTGTCGGATATAAGTAATCCGATTTTCACGGTTAATTTTTGAAATTATATAAAGTTGGGGTCGGGGGTCTCATTTTCTGATGCCCCCCGTTTCCGCAGACACCGGAAGGCTCCGAAGACGCTGCGACTGAAATGCCGCCCCAGCCTAAGCATCATGCAAGCTAGGACCTGGCCTACCCCTACCATCACGCCAGGCTCCAGGACACGCTGACCAGCCCTTGAAGAGGAAATACGTCTTTTCAGACAACGGGCTAGATACATGGTTTTCACCATTTCGCCCACACACCTGGACGAGAAAGCGGCCTAGAAGACGTCGCTGCGGCGGCGAAGACGTTACACAATCAGATAAGCCATTAAAATACATGAGACCCCAATATTCTGTTTTCAAATTATTATTAATAATATTCGATTAATTGACTAACACATTAACCGTAATTGCCCCTCCAGGGATTAACACCATTATAAATAACGAAAGAAATATATTCATGGTTTTATGAGCAGAAAGTGTCTCACAATTTCCAGCCCCCCTTTTCCACACACATTAATTTTAATCATAAAATTACACTCGGGACACCTGCAGTATAACACGAGCAGGTCCCGATGTAACACTATTTTTATATTGTCATTATAACCTCCCATTTTCTTTTTTATTTCTCAACTTAAGGAAAACATTCTTTTTTATAGAAGCTATTAATTTATTAGTGCATATGATTTTTTTTTCCTTTAGTAAATTTAATTTAGTTTTTCTGATATATTTTCCAAACTCATTTTTACATCTTTATCTATTATTTTTATCCTATTTTTTATTTAATCTTCTAAGTAGCATTACTTTTTTTTTTTATTTTCAGACCAAGTAAATTATCTTTGTGTTCAAATATTTATTTTATCAGTTTTCCGCAGCTTTACAATTTTGCCCCTGACTCTGGCCCATATCTTCCTCCGTGCCATACAATTAACGGCAAAATTACTCTCCTCAGTTGCTGTATCATGGTAATTCCTCTGTCGTCCCCATAGTCCAAAAATAATCTCAAAAGGAGAAAAACCCGTGACTGAGTGTATGGAATGATTGTATGCTGCGATCGCTTGTTCCATCGCTTCGTCTGGCTCCAGCTCCTTTTCTAACTGATATACCCGCAGGCGGTCATTGATGGTACTGTGGAGCCTTTCAATACCTCCTCGGCTCTTGGATGACCTGGGGTGTTAAGGTGCCACACCACCTCCAAGATTTTCATCTCTTCCCTGATGCTTGCGTTGTCAAATTCTCTTCCACTGTCTGACGAGATTCTATCTGGTACACCGTAAAATTGGAACACGGAATAAATAAAATTGGAAGAGCCGTAGGGCTCTTAACACCGCTTCTGCTGACCTCTCTTTCACTGGGTACGCCATAGCTAGTTTGCTAAATACGTCTATCACTGTGACCCACTTGTAATCCTTCCAAGTAAACGAATCCGCTTGAAGATCACTAAGTGGCTTCTGCAGTGGGCGTCTCCTCCTGGATCGTTTGAGGTGGATGTCTGTCATATTTCGCAGTCAGGCATACATCACAACTACCGATGGTTTCTTGAATTGTG
>NW_027111312.1:0-616 GCF_000696795.3 Halyomorpha halys | reverse complement strand
TCCGCATCACGGATAGTTTCTACCATCACCGTACAGTGTATAAACAACCGGTAAACCCCAATCTATTCCGTCCGCCAAAGACGCCGAATTTTGTCCCACATCACTGCATTTCCAACGTATAGATGATGGGTTTTTCCGTCCATCGATGCATCCTTAAGTGCTCTGCAGATTTGGTTCTTCCTGAGACTGGGCTGGGACCATATAGTAACAATATTGCTGCTGCCATATTTTTCATGCTCCATTTTCAGTAGCCCCGAGGTTCTGGTTTTCCATACGATTTGCCGTCGTTTATCGTTGATGATTTTGTCAATTTCTTCCATCTCGGTTGATCTTTCCACAGTTGAGTCTTCATCTTCGGATGTCTCTTCTCTGTTTTCTGATTCGTCTGTGCGTGGTTGATGTTCTTTCCCGGGGTCCACTCTCTCAAGAACTGTCTAGCTGGTTCTCCCTGATTATCATCGATCGCATTGACCATTATTGCCCTTGATAGCCAGTCAGCAACAACATTGTCTTTATCAGGCTTGTATATGATGTCCATATTAGACTGGTTGAGGATCTCCTTCCATCTGGTGATGCGCGCGGATGACTCTTTCAATTTTCCTACCCACTGCAACGG
>NW_027111311.1:0-5883 GCF_000696795.3 Halyomorpha halys | reverse complement strand
GCGGTCAGCAAAGAACAACATAAATAAACAAAACCATATATATTTATTTTATGCCGACGTTTCGACCTGAACTGATGAAGACCTGAAATTCAGGTCGAAACATCGGCATAAAATAAATAAATATTGTTTTGTTTATTTATGTTGTTCTTTGCTGACCGTACTCCCCGACAAACTTCTCCAATTAGAAACATTTAGTTCTCGTTAATAAAACAGTTATGAAAAATTGGCGAGACCACAACTGCAGTATGATGGGTATAAAACCGAACCAGCAACCGAAAAGTCTACCAAAGGAAGAACATCAACTAAATGGAAGTAGGCTGGTAATGTTGCCAGACTTAATACGAGATGATGGCCCAAAGTTGCTACAGAATGAATACCATTGACTGGGAGAGAGTGCAAAGAGTGGGAGACTGGTTGGGCTACTCTGGCTAATAATAGGGATCTATAGGGTAAAGTAATGAAGTAAGATATAATTTATATTTAAGTGTTTCCATACAACATAAAAAACATTTTATAATTATATTTGGAAAATTATAAATTTTAAATAATTGTAAACATTTAAAAAATGAAGTTGAGTAAATTTTTCATGTTTATAAAAGGGAGAGGCTTTTAGTTCTGTAAAGTATGTAAATAAACCTGTTATTATTATTATTATCTTACAATTCTGCATCGTTTAAATTTATAATAATGGAGACAAAAAACAACCTTTAACATTTAATCTTTTTGATGAAAAGAGATCAGATTGAAAAGGAATAAGAAAACAGCTGTTTAAAATGCCTTGACTGAAAAACAGCTCGACAGTAAAAACAGATAAATCAACTCCCTCCAGCCTACGGGACTCTCACGAAGGGATGGTCAGCCATGATTTATAGCTGCATTTCGTTAAGTCATTTAGTCGGTTTGATCTATGTTAAACTGAAACTTGGAAGGGGTGTGCTGTGTTTTTGACGTTTTTAAAACTTTAATGAACCAATGCATAAATATAATAATTAGAATGTTCTGTAAAGAAAGATTACAAAATAAGTTGCCCAGAAAATCGGCTAGGGAGTTCTCTGCATTTAACACATAACATAGACCACTAATTTGACTGCTCATAATCTTACCTTTATAACATTTAACATGTTAAAACTTTATTACATTTAACACATCAATGTGAGTATCATTATATTATTTCTGGTATGTTAAATGGAAAATATACCGCTAAAGTAAATTGAAACAATTGTTTACACCCAATTGATAAAATTATAAAATAAACAATTTTAAACTATAGTTAATAATTGATTTCGAAGATTAGGAAAATTATTTAATTTTATAAAACACTAAAATATTTATAAATTACCTGTCCCTAACGAAGCGATCTTTGATGAGACAAAACAGTCTCAGGGCCAAAGCCATTTCAACCTTCGGGGAGGATGGTATGAATAGGTAATCCTAGACGGGGATTGTGCTAGAGGATTAGGGTGATGTTTCTCATGAAATTTGGATTTAATAAGGTCTGGTAGGGCTGCCGGTAGCTCAGATGGTTAGGCTGATATGCAAGCGGTGCCGGTTCAGATCGGGCTTGGGACGTTGACTTTTTTCATTAAGTGGCGGTCCACAGCATGAAAAACTTAATCACCCACCATGGTTAGAATAGGTTAGTCACATATAGATAACTAGGCAGACACCATCTTCGCCGTGGATTGCCTTAAAAAAATTAAATAAATAAAAGATAAGGGCTGATACAAATGGAATATTAAGGTCAGGATGTAGTGTATTGCTGGTTATAGTTATAGTAAGGAGCACTGACTATTGTTCGAAGGACTTTAGAATCAATGGATAGAACGCATTTGGTGTTCGAATTCCTACTTCAAATCCTTTAATAATACTTACGCAGCGTCTTGACATTTTAAAACAAATGTTTAAGGATCATCTCCTCTACTCCTTAGTTCAAATAAAATTGAAATCACTTCGATATCATCATTATCACCACCACCATTCGGGACAGAAGAGTTTCATTTTCTACTCATTAACATTTGAACATGATTGAGTGGATAAGGCCCAACAGTGACCGTCCAGAGGGATGAGAAGGGGAAGAAATGAAAGCAGGCTTCATAATTGAGTTTCAACAAGTAAGCCTACGTTAAGATGACTTTAAACCAGCATTTAATTAGTTTTGGTTGGATTTCATTTGACAATAGACATTTTATTAATTTAAAAAAAAAGTTTTTACCTCACTATAATTAATTTTAATTGGTGAGCAGATTCAATCTAATGTGTTTATTTTATTTTTAATTTGTACGTATACATTTGTTCCTTTCTTTCTTTTGTTCTATATAAACTTAATTCTGTTAATACTACTTTTATTCAATTCAATACAGCCTGTCCATTTATTTTAACTTCACCTACCCTAACATACAGAAGGATCAGTTGTTGTTTAGGTCAAACTAAATTATCGAGATTATTAGGTCTAAAAGAAGATTTTACATTATTTTTAAGTAATAATAATAATTTTAAAGAATCCATGACCTGACTATAGTTGAAGGTGACCTGACCGGCAAAGCGTAGGCTAAATATGTTGCAAGCTACTCCCTTTGACGATCGGACAGCCGGAAAATCAAAGGATCCGGATCGACACCCTTCGTTACCCGACCAACCTTCAAACCCTTCCCGCCTAAGACCCCCCCAGCCTTACCTTAGCTACCACCCACAACAAACATCAAATTTACTTATTTAGTAAATTAAGAACTGATTTAGGAATGGGCTATGGGATAGTCTAGTACATATTTTATGAGGAATCAATGTTAAAAGTGTTTTGTTGTTTATCTTTCCTGATAGTTTGGGGTTAAGTGAAACACTCTAACAGGTAAATGCACTAATATTGTGCATCAGAATACCCGTTTTCTTTTTCTTATGCCAAAGACGTCGGCATTCATTCGACGTCTTGCTGCCCAACATATATTAAGATTTTTTAAAATGTTCATTGGCAAATTCTTTTTCTATATTCTGTCAGAGAAAGATATGTTTCTAGGTGGTCTCCGCCCATTTTCCACACATGAGATCCCGAGCCAGGTCTATCTTGTGAAGATGGTTCTGCAAGTAATTGCGGCCAGTCGTCAGGCGGAAAGCAGGCCACCGCATCTCTTCTTGGGAGGTCAGCTGGATTAGGGTTTTGCATTAAACTCTTGTATCTCCCCCCCCCACCTTTTCCACGTGCACTGTTTTTGTTTCCTACTCAATTATGATCCTTATGATTCTTTTTACCGTATCAAAGGATCTGTGGAAAATTGGCCGCCTGCCCGGCAAGACTATCTGCTTCTTCGTTTCCTGAAATCCCACAATGGCTCGGAATCCACTGTAGAACCACATGAGTGCCTCGAAGAGTCAGGTCGTAGAGGAGGAGTTAATATTACAAAACCGCACTTGAAATTGTTTCTGGCGTGTTAGTAACAGCAAGGATGGCCGCTTGAGAGTCAGTGAAGATAATAACATTCACGTCTTGCCTTCTTGACAGTGCTCCTATCGCGATGAGGATATCTGCTATCTCACCATCGAAATTTGTATCATATTTATCTACTGCAGTATCATTACAGTAAAATATCTATCTTGAGTAAATCCCTACTCCAACATTTCTAACAAATGATTCAGCCGATCCATCTACCTGCCGGAGAAGTTGCAGCACTGTCAAGTTGCCTATGTGATAGTGGAATATTGGTAGATAAAATACAATATCTGCATATATTATATATAAACAGATTATATACCATTATATTAAAGTTAAGATCAAGGAAGTTTATTTATTGTTTCAATCAGTGTTAATTATTTCTTACAAAATATATTATGAATTCATTAAATTGTTTTACCTGTATGCAATGTGGTGTTACTATAACAAAGATACATGGGATGAAATTTTTCAATAAATTTCATACAACTCGGTTGTATTGAGTTATACAATCATATCAAAAATGTAATACAACCATAACACTTTAATACAATGTGAAGTCTGGTAATACATTGAAACATGTTTATACAACAATTACAATTCCTTTAATTTATTATAGTATATTATAATTTAGCATAATATATAATATTATATCCAATAATATTATATATGTCTTCACGGTTTTTATTTTTTTATCGAAAAGTAGTTAACTGATTTCAATCGTCTAAAGCTCACTTCTATTTGTCTTTAATGTTTTCATTAATTTTTGTCAAACCCTATTAATTACTATTTTTTGGTTTTCAAACACAATTTTTATCACATCCTAAAGAACATTTATACAATTTTTTTTTAAGTTTCTACTATTTTCTCATAATTAACAAATCAAGAAAATCCATTCAGGTTTTACTTCAAAAAATAAATTATCACTCCTTTGATGCACATGCAGTTTAGTTGTCCCAGAGCTCCATTTTGAAATATCTTTAAAGATCCAAACGGAACCTGTTCGTTTTGAAGTTATTGACGTTTATTAGGATACCGAGGTAAATTAATCCCCATCAACAAATTCACTAATTAAATTACAAATCTAAACAATATTTTCCTCATGAATTTCTTGCAAGATTGATTGATTGCTATGTCTTCGTAGGTGCCCTTTGAAGATGAAGGAAAGTAAGGTTTATGAATAGGATGTTCATTGAATACCGTCAGTTAATCCAAGACCTCTAGGGATATATTGAAAATGGCCCTTTCACTGAAGATACGCGATATTCGCTACATTAGCGATTGCTAAAGGTAAGGTCCCTATCATAGCTAGAGCTCCGTTAAGAAAATCAGAAAGGCATCTTCAATCTTATAAATAACCCATGAATAAACAGTTTTGAGGAAAAAAAAAATGATAAGTTTTAATTATTAACATATCAATGGCACAGAAAACCTAATAATCTATCATATTTTAACAAAACTTTAATGTTACTTGTATTTGTTCAATCACCATTATTAGAATAATAATATTTGTTTAACTTAACAATTTTTATTTAAAATAAATTAAATTCTAGAAAATAAAAATACAACAGTACCAAGATCTAATATATGACGGTATGAATAACGACTATTGAGTATTTTTACTACTCTTTATTCTTTATTATTGAAGCCAAAAAGTGAAGAACTGTAACCAACCCCACTCTCGGTTCATGAGAAGGGGGATCCCCCATGTAAAATATTTTAAAAATTAAGTTACTTGAAATTTCGATTGATGTTTAATGCGCATTCCCAATAAAAATGAATGAACAGTTGAAATCTTTCAGATGAGACACGGTCATCGGAAAACATAATTAATAAAATAGTTCTTACAATAACTCCGTACAAAAATATGTACTTTTTGAGATAAGCACTGAGCTAGTGTATTTTTAAAAAAAATATGTATTGTTATTTATTTAAATCTTACAACAAATAGTGTCAAATAAACAAAAAATTAAGAAAAACTAGTAACGAAAAAAATCATAAACCTTCAAAAATAACTCAAATTTTAGTAAAATTAAAAATGATTCCAATTATTATTGGGTAGAAACTACACTATGAAATATATGACATCCAAATTTCAGATATAATATTGATCTATTAAGTAGGTAGTATGTATAAAAGTTTAGCTCCTTAAACCATTCCACCATATTAAAAGCTGGCAAAACTCATTAAAAATTTAAGTAAAAATAATAGTAGTTTAAGAAAATGTAATAAAGTATTGAAATTTAGAATTAGATTCCTATGTAAAATCCTTGATGCTCCTTATTACGTTACAAATGAACTCGTTCACAAAGACCTTAACATCCCATTCGTTGCAGATTTGACCCAAAAAGATATGCGTCATTTCATTCCTTAACAATTCCTGATAATCCTCCGAGGCGTCTGAAAAGAAGATGGCCACGGGACCTTCTAATTTAAATTAATGTTTGAAGTACCACCAATGG
>NW_027111310.1:426161-455937 GCF_000696795.3 Halyomorpha halys | reverse complement strand
AGTGGATCAATGATTGAAAAGGGGATTTAGAGCCCCTTATTTATATGACTAGTCCATGTGGCTGTGACCGAGAAGCGGTCGGTACATGTCTACTTAAGATAGTTTCGTGCATTATTTTGGTATTGTTAATTAATCATTGTATATGTATTGTTAAGTGTAGTGTACAGAAATTATTAATATATAAAAATGACAATATGTTTTAACAAAATAAAGTAAAATGTAAATTTGAGAGCTTCAGTGAGACTCGAGGTGCAGCGCTCTGGTGAGTTGTGACTGAACCGCTTGCTCCCTCTCGCTACAGTACCACCAAGAAAATGAAGATCTCTTTTAGAGTAATAGTGGCTGGTGTGCTTTATTTAGTCTGTTTCCGAGATCGACTGCCAGCTGATGCCAATATGGAAAATCCACAAATATAGCTTTACACACGTCAGCTAGGATAAAATCCAACATAGATTTCTAGAATCCCAAGTCCATATCCTGTGTAACTTCACCATAGATAGCTACTGAAGAGTTGTAGGTTGCTATGAACGTGCTGTCAGAAGTTCTGCAGCGTCACTTTAGGACTCAAACAGAAGTACATTTGATCCAGTGACTAGTAGATATTCTTGTCCTGTAAATTTTTTCTTTGACCGAAAACAACGAAAGAAAATTTGTTGGGACATACTTAGTAATTTGCGCACTGACACATTTAATACGCGCATGTGGTTCATTTCGTATAGAAATTGAAATCACTAATCGTATTATTTCAATTCATTAGTATAAATATTTTACTAATAAACATTCTAATGGCATACAGTAGCGAGTTCTAGTGACAGCTAATATGAACCCGTTAAGCGCGCCACTGAATCTTGGAGGACGTTTAAAGCTCATATAGTCCAAGTATCTTGACCAAGACCAGATTATGAATTATTACATATTTTGCATAAATGTGACAAACATCGTGAATAACAAATTGTTGTATATATTTAAAATAAAAAAACCTTGGATAAGCCCAAATAAATTTACTATTACTACCCCTCTCAACGTCAGTGTTTCTTGAGATTATATAAGAACTTATTATGACGAGGGTGAAATCAGGTCTTTGTCTGAGTCCCTTCGGGGCTCCAATGAGCCCTACTTCATACTTAATTATCTTTGTAGTAGTTATTATAACATCCTTCCACCTTCCTTTCCTTACTCATACAAGCTCTGGAAATGGTTCCACTCACACTTGTTACCCGCTAGGTCTGGAGACTGGTGCTCTCCGCTGCTGTTCGGTTAAATAAGTTGTAGATTATATTGCCATAGGATGGAACGTCATATTTTTGGAGGGGAGGAGGAGCGCAGATTCATTCTGCTCCACTTTTTGCCCTCTTATGAAATTCTTAGTGGACTTCAATCCATACACTCCTAAAAACTTTTCTATGGTATTGAAAGTATTTATCAAATCAATTTTTCTCGTTAAATAATCGTTTGATCAGCTGGTCCTCTCTCGTCCATAGTACAGTATGCAGGACTTAGTCCTCGTGTGATGTTTTATTGTGATAAATAGTTTATAATAATTCGCGATGTAAAGTGATTGCAGTTTGCTTATGCAATAAGTATTTTTTCCTATTCCTTAAATCTGCGATACCTATAACCAGATGTTTAACCCGGGATAGGTGTAGCCTTGAGCATTTTGTTCATGTTGGGAAATAAAGGTCTATATTTTCCTAGTATTTCATCTGTTTTGTTTACTCTTTCGTCTACCTTGCATTAACCCTTTGAGGTTGTTATTGCCGCTTGTTTATGTTATTCCATATTTTATTTCCCCTCCTATACTCGATTTAGTTTTGCTCTGGCCTTCTCGCAATGGTAAGAATGAGCGTTTCTCTCACCAGTACGCTCCTAACATGATATCTTTGTTTTCCTATTTGAGAATTTTGCTCACTTGGCCACTCCTGCGTTTCTTATTTAAAATCATGAGCCGAGGCCAGAAGATTTTAGATCTTTTACGAAATTTGGATTCTTCAGCTCCTGATGGAAGGGCTACAATTTACAATTTCAAATTAAACTGAAAATAATCGTAAAGATTTTTGTCATCACATCCAATTATTTAAAAAATATAGTACAAATCGTCTATCATGAGCTAAATGCTCACGGGACACCTCTTAGGGGACAAAAAAGTAGGACACTCATGCCGGGTAAAATAATTTAAAATAACCTCTTTTCTGCAAGTTTTCATTTACAAATATAAAAGTTTTGGTTCGGAATTTGTTTTTTTTCTAATAGATATATATGTTTTACTCTCTCTTTCCTTAAAATAACCCATCTCATTCTTTAAAATTCAATTATATGAACTAAAAAATATAATACGCAAAGATTATTTCTATAAAATAATAATAATTATCCCATTGACAGAAAATCTAAGAAAACGTCAATTTACCTTTGTAGAGTGGAATTGGATAATATCCGCTTCAGAGAATATTTAGTTTGAAATTATCATTTATATGAAATCATTATCATTACCCGAATGATATACAAGTAGTTCATTTGACAATTTTGGTACTAAACTCTAAAAACACGTCGTTATCTTTCCTTACAAGGAAGTGACTTGAATGTTGTTTTACGAAGGACACAGTGCTCATTCGCAGAATTATATTCTCTTTGGAACTAGTTCGTGGGAAACCTTGAAGTTCAAATCCTTTCATTTAGATAACGCACTCTTTTATTGCTTTCCTGGTTTTGTTAGTCTTCAGTTCGACATCAAAATGAGTGAAACTGTTCCCACCATCCTTCGTGCTTTGGCTTCATCTGTTGCCGCTGCTTCTAAAGCTGGAGAAATCATTAAGAATGTCTTGACTAAAGGAGACTTAGGTATAGTGGAAAAGGTAAATATATATTTCCTATTTAAAAAAAAATTATATTTGTTAATGAAATTTAGATAACTTTCATTTATGACCTTTATTGATTTAGCAAATTTAATAAAATATGGAACATTATATTTCATACCAAAGTGGTTCTATCATGCCTATTGTTAAGTATAGTGTGTTTATCTGTTATATGTTGAAATTTATATTTATTTGTCGACATAAATGCTGTGATAGATTGATTTTATTTCCAAAAAACATTCAAGGTATTTTAAGTGAATGTTTTATGTAACCTTGACTGTTAATAATTTACCCTTCTCTTTGATCAGTGTTTTACCCAATGTTTATGTAACTTTTGCTTAATTGTTTGTCTTTATTTTAGAAACAGTTTCTGTGAATTCCAAATCTATTCTTAAGGTAGGTGAAGGTCTCAACTTAACAAAAATAATAATGTTTTTGAACTGTATTGATTTTAGGCTTTTAACTTCTTATTTGATTTAAAAAATTAAAGTTGCAGTTTATATTGAGTTTCAAAGTAAAATTCTAATTATTAATTAAACTTCTCTCTATCTCTGTTCGACAGTTGTTAGTTTTGAGTCAGTGTGTCTGGGTTTATATTATAAAGTACCAACCAACATTTTATAACAATTAATTTTCCCTGACCCTTTTGTATTTTTATAGTTTAATAAATTATTGCTTAAAATGTCTAGTTAATAAGTAGATTTATTTCTTTGAAATTTATTGTTTATTGTTTAAAACTACATCAATCTTTCCTTACCATTTATCACATTATCCCTTTTTCTGTTCTGTTTTAGTTTTGAATTTACTGTTAAATGTTGCAAATAATTAGATTGATATCCTTTTAAAAAAAAAAGTTAGACCTATAATCAGTATTTACTTTATACATACATTATGAATATTTTTCTTCTAGAATATGAATAACTATCTTATAGTTAAATTCTTATAGTTGACTAATGAGTAGAAAAAGGAGTAATTAATTTCCTCATGTCAATAGTTTGTTCATTTCTTTATTTTTGTATAGAGGCATAAAACCCTTGGATCATTAATTAATGCGGTTAGCAATAGTAATTTATCTCGGTATGATAAATCCTTGGTTAATGGAAAAAAATGAAATTAGTGATTTATAGAAAGGTCCGAGTTCTAATGCATTACTCTATCATGGTGAGTAGGTCTATAGTGAAAATTATTAACCATTGTTGTTGGTTACTACATGATACCATAAAGTGGTTTGTATTTATAGGAAGTCAGCTGCTGACCATGGTTAGATGTTTCTTCATCTAAAGCTGTTCAGTTGAAGTAGTAATAATAATTATTTAGCTTGTTTGTGAGTACTAGCCCACCTATCATGTTTGAATAGTACATTGAAACTGTTACTTAAAGAAATATGTATTTAGAAAAATATTTGAACATAATTTAATAATTTTTATTGTGATTACTAACGGGTTGTTTTAGATTTGAGAATGGCTTAATAATTGGCCATCCTGCCGTAATATCATCTTAGTGAAAAAACTAAACAATGTAATACTTTGTGAATTAATAACTTTTGCAATAAAATTTCATTAAGACTTGAATTAGTTTCTCTTCATGTTACAATACCAAAATACACATTAAAGACTAAGCTATACCAAATTTGATTACTACCTGGATATATTATTAATGGTTATATTAATCCTTAATCTGCAACAGGTCCTCGTATACATATCATTTAGGTGTGCCGATTAGTATTTACAGACTTTTTTTTATTGTATGATTTGGCAAGAACTGTGACCTATGTATAGCAATATGTTTTTACTCATTATTTTTTGTCCTAATATCTTCGATATTATTACTTTCTCCTCAACTACCACTGATAGACTAGAGCCTCTCTTACACGGTCAATATTATTCATGGTGTCCCTCACATGTTATGTCATTTATAATGTTGCATTCTCTGAAGATATACCTTGTTTCTTTTTCCTGAATATGAATGATAATGAATTCGGTATTCTTGTTGTATTGGCTATTCCATTAAAATAGGATCGAACAAAAACAATCATTTGTTCTGCTATCAATTATCATATGATCTTATCATCTGATAAGAAGTAATGATAAAAGGTTGTAATCGTTATTTGACATGACCAGACCATCCACGACATACACTTCGGACCTCAGATTTTTAAAGACGTATTTTATATAGCTTAATATACCCCTCATACATACAATAATATTGAAAGAACTTCAATAAAACTCAAATCATTTTGATTTTAGTATATTTTATTTCAGTCAGTATTATTTTCAAAACATAATATCTTTAAGGCAGTCAGTATATTGGCATATTTCAATAGACGCAATAATATTGGCTGTGAAAGAGGGGCTTAAAAGAAAAAGAAAATCATAAGTATGTATATAAAAGCTAGTTATTTGTCGTTTAAAAACAGATAATAATAATGATAAATCATTCGCTCTTATATAACCTTCAAAAACCAGGCCTTGAAGGTCATAAGATGTCCTTTAGTTTGGTTCAGAGAAAGGAAAATATGATGAACATTACTTTCTGGAACTATTCTTTAAAAAAATAAATCTGGTATTATACCTATAAATTTTTCCAGTTAAAAGGTTTTTGGAGTGCAGTATATTATATAATATGTGGAGGTAGTATAAACCAGTAAAAAATTTGAGTAGTTATCAGTTTGTTACATTACAGGACTGACATTTTAAAAAAATGTCAACAGATTTGGGCTCTATTTTAAAACAGTAGGGGTATTAGTCAAAACAAAATTTAACTTATAAATAATGTGAATGAAAATTAAAAACGAGAGATAATAATTTTAATTTGCTAATTATTGGAAAATTCCAATCCAAGAGTCTATTTTTTGAATTAGATTTTCAAGCCAGGGTTGCCAAATTGTGTTTTTTCCTCATAAATTTAGGGTTTTTTTACTTAATGTTTTTTGTTTTTCTTCTGAGATGAAAAAAATTTATTGTGTTTATGTTTTTGATAAGAAAGTTTTAGGTTTTTTTATTAAGTGCTAATTGTGTTTACCATTTTATTCCTATTACAAACTCAAAATTTGAATGAGTTGGAAAAATTTGTTTTACAGATTGAGTTTGTTTTTTATTAATTTATTCTACACGTAGAAATTAAATGTTCTGTGTAAGGAGCTCATTAAAAGATGTTCCCATGTCCAAATATCCCTTTTCTTAATGTCACAGTGCCATACACTAGTGTTTAAACAGAATTAAAAATATTCAATATTAAATGTTCAATATTTAATGTAATTAATTTTTAACTAATAATTTTAAATTCTCTTTTTTTTATTAAATGTTTATCTCTGACATCATCTCTTATTTCTTAATCTTTAAAACTTGCTTGTATCATTAATTTAATATGATCATTCAAATGGTAGTATTAAATATAATGAATGAAAGTAGTATAAGAAAGATTAATAAACCTGAAGTGCATTTTTGATCATTTATTCTTGTTTTATTAAAGGGAGATAATTTTGGTTATGTTAATAGAAAATTTAGCTTCAAAATTAAGGGTTTAAAGTTAGTAGATTTAGGGGAAAATTTAGATTAGTTTTGTGAAAAATACTCAACTAATCTGATAACCTTGGTTTGAGTGTGTACACTGATGTGCCAAACTGCTATTTGTAAAAGTATATATATATATATATATATATATATATATACATACCTTCATCATGTATATCCTGTGTTCCTGGGACCATTACATGCAGCCAAAGATCTCTATAGTCCATTATAACGCCAACAAAAAATATATATTCCTAATGGGATATTATCAACTCTAGTTTATTTTTTAATTTTGTGAAAACCAATTTTATATATTTTTCTACTTGACAATGTTATAGTGAATTGGCCAAGTTTAACAATGAAAACTTTTATGTATAATCATACAATTTAAGTTGAAATTATTAAATCATTTTAGTGAATGCCATTAATACTGAATTCATGAATATTTTTTTTGGATTTGTTCCATCTCCATCTGGTTTCTATTTATTCATCTTGTTCTGTTGCTGATATATTTATTTTATTAGGAACAAAGTAACGATTTGTCTTACTTCTGTATAATCTCTTTTAATTTATTATTTTTCTACAGACAATTTAATAAATCAGAAAAGTATGTTTTATAAATTTTAGGAGCAATTTTAATGCTTAGTTAAATGTACAATAACCTCTTGTTTACTATTACATAATGTTGTTTTATTTTTTCAGGGTGTTAATGACCCTCAAACTGAAGCAGACAGGTCAGCCCAAAAATGTATTGTACAGACACTGCGTTCAAAGTTTCCTGGCATGACAATTATTGGGGAAGAAGATATTCCTTTAACTGCTTCTGTACCTAGTGAATGGATTGTTAAAGATGAACCAGGTTTCATTACGTCTCTTAGTTGTCCATCTAGTCTTTATGAAATTACAGATAAAGATGTTAGTATGAGTAATAATGATTTATATACTAATAATTTCTTAAGATAGAGTATCTTAATTTGATTCTAAATTGTCAGTTAGTTGTAATTAAAATGGGAGAGATACAAAGTTATCTTGTTAAAACTCTTTTTAAAAGTATTTAATTTTAAAATAAAGTGTTAAATAAGAGTGTTTCTGATGTGAAAATAGTTTTATGAAAGTAAGCTTTGAGAAATTGCACTGAGTATTATATTCTATTACCTTTACTACTAAATATTTCTATCTTTTAACAGCTTGTCTTTAATATTAGATCTATATTGGTTAAGTTAGTGCTTTCTTTGCACATTATGTGGTAGGGCAATCCCAGATCCTGGCAGACCACCTGAAACTTCCCTCTACAATAATTTTGCACTCAGGTCATTGGAATTCATTTTTTATTATATCATTTCCTCTATTAATACTGTAAAATATATATATTCTTACATTACTATTTTAAAAATTTAACTGCTTCTAAGTAATACATATATTTGTCCCAGGATTGCTTTCGCAACTTTCATGGAAGCCTGGGCACTTCCGGGACTAACAACATAGTGTTTTAGAAATTCTTATTTGAAACTATTTTTCTACCTTCAAGGAAGAGGAATGTGCTAGCCTTGCACATTGGGGCATGGGTCGCAGAGTATTTGATTTCGAACATTGTGGGTTTGATTCCCACTTTATTTCTCAACTGTCCCAAGAAATGAATCTGGCCACTCCAACCTTGTTTATTACATGACGGTAATTTCAATGAAGCCGTCAGGGGCTGGAAAGACGGACTACTGAACCCAATTGCCGGACTAGTTTCCCTCTCCAATTAACAAAACCAATACCTTAAAAGGAGTGAAATCTTAAAAGTATTGATATGAGTTGGAAGAGCAGAGCTCTTCAGCTTTCCAGCAGTTGTAGTTACATTGGATTTGGCTAAATCTTGAGGAGTTATGAATGTTTACATGAAGAATAGGCATTGGTAGAAAAAATAATTCTCCATGAAATCTAGTCCAAACTTTTCTCATTTTTATTTTTATGGATATTCAAATTTAGGGGGGTTTTAAAGGAAGTCAAAAACCAATCTTACTTGCTTTCTCATAAAAATATATTTTTTTTTTGCTTTTATAATTTTTTATACATTTATGCTCATTTAATACAATCGGCAATCTTTTTATCTTAATCTACACTAAGAAGAATATTGAATGGGATATAATAACCATGAAACCCATGCAGATAAAAGTTAGAAAAGAATAATATAAAAAATTGTTTAGATAATATAAAATAAGTTTTTTTTCTCGATTCCTGGGGCCCATTGAAATGAATGCTGGGACTCATCCAATATTTTCAGATTGTAGAATTACTATTAAAAAAAAAATTGGCTAAACTAAGTGGTCCCCCAATATGTGATTATTTTATTTTTTCTGATTCAGTTATTTTACGCTGACTTTTGTTCTTTAGTGATGGTTACAGTAATTATTTATTAGCTCCAGAACTCTTTAATGTTCTACTGCTAAATGTTTCAGATTGTGGCGTGGGTCGATCCATTGGATGGCACTAGGGAGTTCACTGAAGGTATACATTATTCGTAAATATAGTATGTGTTTATCAAAGTATTAGCAGATAGAATTTCATGTAGTATAAGGATCTGATTCTCTGTTGCTGCCTAATCAGTTATCAATATCCATTTTGGATAAAATATCAGTGTTGCTGGGTTTTTTTTCTGTGCTTGAAGTATTTCGTTTTTTTGGTCAGCAGAATGCTTTGAGCTTTGACTGATCTTGAGTGAGGTGCTTGAGGAGGTCAAAAGCCATGTATGAGCTATTTTGTTGTTTTAGAAGATATACTCCTTTTTTATTTATAAACTGTAAGTGCTATTTAACAGTTAAGTAAAAAAAAAAAAAAGATTTCCAACTCCTTGGAATTCTCCAATAATCTATTTGTTATTATTACTCTTAAGGAGTGAGAAATTCTTCCTCATTTCAACCTATATGGATCTTTTTTGATATATCCCTTACTTTTCTTCCAAATCCCATAGAAATTTAATACTTATAATGAAGCACATTATGTCTTTAGTGTTACTTTTAGTAATGTATTCAAGTTACCTTTTTTATTGACTATGGACTTGATGAAAAATATTTAACTAAAAATAATATATTCTGAATAGCGTTAAATACCCACCCTGCTTTTCATGCTTCTCTTGGTGATTTAAAGAATAAATTATTGGCACTCCATTTGGTTTACTATTTAGACAATATTATTTTTAATAAATGGTTTTCCTTCATGCCCACATTGTTAATAAATAAGTTTTCTTGGAAATATTTGTTTTTTAATATATTTAACTCCTAAATAGTACTCATCTTTTGTATTCACTATTAGAAGCTTTGTCGAACCTTTAATGAAACTTAAATGGGAATTTCCATTAAAATAATTCTGTTATAATTTAAATTTTCTTTTTAGTTCTAATTAAATTTTTACGATTCAAAATCAAGTTTTAAACAAATTAAAAAAAAAATTAAATAAAAATTCAAAGACTGAAATAAAAGAAATTCATGCTCTATTAAATTATTAATTTCAAAGGTATGTGATTAAATATATTAAACAGCAAATTATTAATTTTTTTTAAAGCTAATTAGAACAAATATTGATAAATATGGCAATTAAGTGGTGATTTTCCTTTGAACTAAAAAAATAATAATTACAATAAAATCAGGATAGGTAAGAAATTGTCAGGATATTGTAGCCAAAAATCATTTAAGGAACTTAGCTTTCTTTCCTGATAGCATCTTCTCACCTTGTTATAAAATTTATTGATCATACCCGTTTCCCTCAATTATTTTCACATACTTCATTTTTCTTAGTGATAGAAGATTATAAATTGATCCGTTTGAGCAAAAAGAGAAAGACAAATATTAAAATAAGAGAACTATTAACTATCTAAAATCCTCATCAGAATTTTCAAATAAAACCAAATATAAGATATTTTTTTATAACTACTAAACAAATCTGTCTCAAACAAAAATTTGCACTTTATATAAAACCAAATATGTTATATTTCATGTTTATCATATTGAATATTTACTCAAAAAAAAAAAAAAAAAAAAAAAAGGTTTGATGAAAAATAGGCATCAGGAAAATTATCTGTATGTTTAAAACTTTATAAATAAATATATATATATGTGTAAATAAAGTGTTGGGTATTTTTCAAAAATTTATTTATTCATATTTAAATACTTTTAGGCTTCTTGGACCATGTCACAGTGTTAATCGGGTTAGCTGTCAAAGGTAAACCTCTATGCGGCGTAATACATCAACCATATTATACTGAAGATGGTGTAGTTAAAGGACGTACACTTTGGGCTATAATTGGTGTTGGTTATGGTGGATTTCAGTTGAAACCAGCTCCAAAGGATAAATTGATTGTGACTGTTACTCGCAGTCATTCTGATAAATTGCTTGAAGATGCTCTTGTAAGGTTAAATCCTGATGGAATCGTCCGTGTTGGTGGTGCTGGACATAAGGTAAACTTTAAAAAAGAAATTAATTTAATTCTATTTGATTTATTTTCACAGAATTTACATTATGTATGGTGAATGTTAAAAGTATGAACAATTTTAATCCCAGATTTGAAATATGTTATTTATAAACGGCAATGTTTAAGATTTTTTTTTTAAACAAAAATTTTTTGTTTAAAATTTTACTTCTAATTGATCTTTAATTTCATTTAGAAGTTTTTTTACAGTGAAACTTCTCTTAATTGAACATTATTGGGGAATGTTAATTCATCTACTTACTAAAATTGTCTGTTTATAAGAAAACAATTTAAAAAAATGAACCTCATGAAGATCTGAAACAATATAATAAATAAAGAAATTAAATTGGAGTTGAACTTGAAAAATGCAGCAAAGGAGTTTTCAGTGATTTTATTTCTTTTAATTGTATATAATTTAACATTTATATGATATTAAATTCACTGGAGATCAGTCGATGCATATAAAGATGCAAAAGAATTTATTTCCTTATTATCCAAAATGGAAATCAAATAAAAGTTACTGGATTACTGTGTTAATATTTAAAGATTGGTTTACTCAGTATTTCTCGTGTATGGGTAAACAATATTGCAAAAATAATAATTTACAGTTTGAAGCATTACTATCTAAAACAATGCTCCAGAACACCCAAAATCTATGCAGTATTTATATCCGCAATCAATGTTGTGTTTCTTCCTTCCAATACTACCTACCTCATACAGCCCATGAACCAAACAGTGATAGCTACGTTTAAACAATATTATATGAGGTAATAATAACTGGCCATCAAGGAAACTGACAGGTAAGATGGACAAACAGTAACAGGTTTTTGGAAAAATTATAATATATGGAACGGAATAAATAATATTGGAGACTCGTGGGCTGAAATAACAGAGTTGATGCTCAGAAATAAGCGATTTTATAAATTTTGAAGAAACATGCATATTTTTTTACATCTCTCTACTTTCGAACATTCAACATTCGCACACACTTTCAGGAACCAATTATGTGCGAAAGTTGAGGGCCCACTATGTATATATATATATTTATTTATCTATCATACACTTACTAATTTTGTTGATTAATAGTTATGAGAATATAATGAATAATTGATTATTTGGTTTTCAGGCCTTAATGTTGATTGAAGGGATCGCTCATGCTTACATTGTTCCATCCAAGGGTTTGAAACGCTGGGATACATGTGCTGTTGAAGCAATATTGGAATCAGTTGGTGGAAAAATAACAGATATTCATGGAAACAGATATGTTTATTCTAAAGATACGAATGCGAGCAATGACACTGGCATAATTGCTGCTATTGATGAAATTTCACATGAAAAATGCCAGTCAGTATTTCAAGAATAAACCAGTGAGGCTGCAAGTTTTTTAAGATCTTAAAATCTATAATTTGTTTGCCAGTTATTTTAAATGGTCAAAATTACTAAATATTTTCTTTTTATTTTGTTAGTAAAACACTAAATGCACTTTTGTTTTGTTTTCTTATTCAGTGTATTGTTCATTAACCATGCTGATATTTGTTAATGTTCTGTTACATAAGTCAGTGTTTTCAATTATTATTATTATGCAAAATTTCCAGTTGTTTAAAGGAGGCTTATAAATCGGTTTATTTTACATCACCATTTTTTCTTAGTCTTTCGCATTGTGATTTAGTAAAATAAGGCCTAACATACATAGAGCTTTAATTAATGCCAATACTACCTACATTATTCACACGCATACTTCGATTGATTGAACTACATCACAACTTTATTTTATTGTCGATTTATTCATTATGCATTCCAACAACTTTACAGATACATTTCAGTCACCACTAAGTTATTACTTCAATTATATTTACCAGGTTTAGATTCGACTATCAATTATAATAAAATATTTAGTTTTTGATTTGATTCTTATATTTTCTTTTAGTTTCTAGTTAATTTATTAGTCGAAAGAAAAAGCTCTAAATTGAAAGGCAAAGCCTTATAATGGGTCAAAAACATTAAAACAGCTTTTCTAAAAATATCGTTTGCTAGCATGATCATCTTGTAGATGATGTAATACAAACTGTTGGCTTGAATACTTTTGCATGTAATATGCCTATTTTTTGTGTTTTTACTGTCACTTCTCTTAGTATCTTGCTGGAACTTCTGGTTATTTATTGGTGCTTGGATTCCTGATAATGAAAGATGGTTTTGATTTGTGATTTCTCAATTTAATGAAATGTACAATTCATTGTAATAATAAATCAATTTTCTTTATATAGTTATTTAAAGTTTGTATGTTGTTTAGGAACTATGTGTTTTATTGTTATGTTTACTTGGACTTTTTAAAAATTGGATTCCAAAGATATATTTCTTATTATTTTACAGTATAGTATTCTATTATGAACATTGTTATTTATATAGTTTTAATTTCACTTGCCTATGTATAAAATATTATGATAAAATAAAATTTATCATATTTATCTGTTTATCAATATTATTCTTTTTTAATCATGAGAGATAGTTGACTGTGAATGACTTATATGAGGAGAAGATGGTTGGGGGTTGCGGTCAAAATATAATACAAATAATTGGAGAAGTTTGTCGGGGGGTGCGGTCAGCAAAGAACAACATAAATAAACAAAACCATATTTATTTATTTTATGCCGACGTTTCGACCTGAATTTTAGGTCTTCATCAGGGGTTATGGCGTAGAAGGTAGGCCTACGGTCAACTATCTACACCTCATTAGTTGTTCTTTGCTGACCGCACTCCCCGACAAACTTCTCCAATCATTAATCTACGGTCAACTATCTACACCTCATTACAATACAAATAAATTGAAGTAACTTATTTAACTCGTTTATTCTTTTTTAAATTGACAACAAAATTATTTTAAAAACTGTAAACATAAATATAACATATTTTAATGTTATGTAGTTATCGAATAAAATCTTTTAACCCTTGGTATTTACTGAAAATCTTTATAAAAAGCTATATATAATTTTTTTAATTAATTTAATATATTTAAAAAATATTGATAAATTAAGTCTTTATATTTATATATTATATTTTGATAGTTATTATGATTGATGCATTGTTACATATCAAATAAACTATGTTGTTAAGTTTGAATTGTATTCAACTTTATGCCAATTTAATTGCAATTGCATTGTCAATCATATATTGTTACATTTATAGATAACTTAAACTGTATGAATTTAGATTATACAATATGCTTTTTAATGATTTAATATTTTATGTCAATTCTATGCATTCCCTTCTGAAACTGCTCAATTTTAATAATTACATATACATACATACATGTATATATACACACACACACACACACACAGTTACAGCCTTAATCAGCTGTTATTTCAATCTATAATATCAGCTGTTATATCTACTCGATCAGCTGACATCGAAATATATAAACACATATTAAGTTGTTGGATATCTAATAAACTATATTGTTAAGTTTAAAGTGTATTTCACTTTATGCAAATTTATGTATTTCACTTTATTACTGAGAATGTTCTAAATGTTTATGAATTTATGCTGGTTAGCAAAATTACCAAACTGTATTATTTTAATTGGCCATAATTATCACAGTTCTGTAAACAGTTTCTCGTTTATGAGTCTATTTATACTATTTAAATGTATAATTTTATTTTTCCTTAAATGATTTTTGATTTGAAATCTTTGAGTGATATTTTATTAGTTTATGTGATAAAACAGTGAGGCTGTTGGTATCTATTTTAAATAGCAATCCTATGAATACCATTTTTATCTTTTATTAAAAAAAAATTCTTTATTATGATTAATAATATGAATGTTATTGTTTTTTATTTCTATTTATTACTTAGCTGTTTTATTGAAGGAAGACATGTGTTACTCCCACATATTTTTGATATCTATAATTTATCATCTGTTTGCCTGTGAATTTTTATGATTTAATTGTTGATTAAAATTTTTTGTTTAAGTTTATTTTATTTGAGATCAGTTTATGTATATTTTTTATTTTTAATAGCATTTTTCATGAGTATTTACAACCAATCATACCAATGTCAATAAATCTCACTATGTCAATACTTTTTGTTATCAATATAGCCTCCGTTTCCTCTTTTTAATACAGGCCAGCACTAATACTGGCTCAGGTAAATTATATACAAGTCTAGGAGTACTATTTCCTGAATTAGCTGAATAGGGATGACAGTAAGGAAGTTGTATTAAGTTAAGAGGATTGCTCACTGTTCTTTTCAATTTAAAAAAAGAGTAGAATAAGGAGATCCCCTTTCTCAAATTGTTACTCTTAACCCTTAATGACCAATTGTTGCCATGTGGCAACTCTAAATGGGAGGTAATGTAGCAAATTCTGACAAATTTGTTGTGTATATTTAATTTTTACCATCTCCACCCTATTAGATTAAATATAGTTTATAACTTATGTTTAAGTTTTATTTTGATAATCTGTTTGCTAGGCTGGGGAGTTGCTGAAATTTTCAAGAGAAACGTGACATGTAGGAACTGACCATTAAGCAGACAGTATCTCCTTGTTCAGAAGGGTGTTCCATGCCAGATAATAGGTCCGTTTTAAAGAAATAGAGAGGTGCTCCCATTATTTCAAAAGAAGATAGAGTTCAGTGGATTTTTGGTGGTTAAGAACATTTGATTGACTGAATTGGAATAAGAAAAAAAGCAGTATTAACCAATTCTATCTTGGCTTACAGATGTATGCATACACAATGCATGATTGCTGCAAAAAATATTACCAATATTTCTCATCTAAATTTTTGTAGAAGTATTTTAATGGTATATTTGGTTTACTACTGATCTAAAAGGTCATTTATAAGGTTAAAGGACAACATTCATTTTGATGGAACAGATCACTTTATAATGAAAAGTTATGAGGACAAAATGAAAAAATTACAAAAAATACTTTTATAATGATATAGTAAATATACGTTTCGCCCCACTTTGCAGGGCTTCATCAGGGCTAAAAAGATACAAAATGATACTATGATAAGATACAATGATAGGAATAAAAATACAAAGATAAGACAAAAATTTCATTGTATCTTATCTTTGTATTTTTATTCCTATCATTGTATCTTATCATAGTATCATTTTGTATCTTTTTAGCCCTGATGAAGCCCTGCAAAGTGGGGCGAAAAATAAATATACAAAGGAATAAAAATACAAAGATAAGATACAATGAAAAGAATAAAAAAATTTCATTGCATCTTATCTTTGTATTTTTATTCCTATCATTGTATCTTATCATAGTATCATTTTGTATCTTTTTAGCCCTGCAAAGTGGGGCGAAACGTTGGAAAATAAATAGTTGTAAATTATTTTTGTTTCACTTTTGACCGCAACCCGGACCATCTTCTTATATATCAATTTTTACGGTCAACTATATATACATATATATAGTAAATATAAATTATCAATATCAGCTTGTATTTTTATTTCTATCATAGCTTTATTTATGACTTGCATAAAAGCCATAACCAAATGTCCTGATGTTACAACATTGCAAGACATTTTTAAATATGTTTGTTAACACTGCATGTTTTGTGTTTGGTATATGTTACCGGAATTTGTTATTTGTCATTGACCGAATGACCTGAATTTCTTGCTTCTTAACCCACAAAACTACTTATATATTAATTTATTAATATTTTAACACTTCTAAAATTGCAACTTTTAATTAAAAAAATTAATTCTTAAGTAACTATTATTATTATTCAATTATAGAATATTGTGAACATTATTTATTTGTATAAATAATTTTAACCCTCCTGACAGCAGGTTAAAAAAAAATTATGGACTCCTTAAAAATAAACTCCAGGTTATAAAAACTAATGGACCCTGCTAATATTTTGTTAATTTATGCTATTTATCTTGATTTAATTGATCTGAACTCATTATATATTCATAAATGATTAGAACTGGTACAATATTAATGAGAAACAAAATATTTTAAAAGTATTTATTATCACATTATTACAAAATCCAGAACATAAAATACATTAATCACAATGAAAGAAATTTAACCGAAATGAAATTTAAGAAGATAAAGTATGAATCCATAATGAGAGGCATACAAAAGCTGAGAAATTAACTCCAAAAACATTAGAAAATCTACTTAAATTTTCTTCACTCAAATCTTGCTGGGGTATACTGTTGGCAAATAATTTTTTTTTATCATCATGGTGACTTAAAAACGTTGCTGTGGATTCTAATGTAATTCATTTCATGATGGATTCCAATGAAATCTTATCACAAAAAATTGAAAGGAATGTGTTTACCTCCTCTTAAGATCCTGCAAAAATTTGGTTTTCTCAGAAATTAGAAAAAATGGCTATTCCAGTTGAACATACTACCTTTGTTGAATTAGACTTTGTAAAACTTTTGTTGTTGAACCAGTTTAGGCTAGGTAATTTTGTTGGTCTATGTTCCTTTGGCTAATTGTTGCACTCATTATAAGTAAAATAATAAATAAAATCTTGCAAAGGTAAATTATAAAGTGAGCTCCATTAGAGCCCCCTTTAACCTGGTGAGGGTCCAAGCACTATAGAATATGGGTCCTTAAAATTATTTTCTGAACAACTTTGCTTTACCAACAGAATTAAACAATATATTAGTTAAAATCATTATTTATTTAATATTTGAAAAGGGACAAACTCTTTATAAAAAAAAAAATGTACTTTTACTAGAGATACTTTAATTGATTTTTTTTATCAGAAAAATAATGAATCACTTCTTCAATGTATATTTTTTTAGGTAAATTAGTTTTTTCTCAATTCAGTTTTGTTAGTTTTAATTTATCGATCAAAGCACATAAGGACTTAAAAATCTTTAAAGTTCGTAATTTACAGGATAAACTGTACTAGCTAAACTACATTAATGATTTACAAACAACTTCTGCTGACTCCTTTTACCTGTGCTGTGATAGAATTCGTTAGTAGAAAGTTTGTACTTTATGCGATTATATAGGTAGTGCTCAATCTGAGTAAATAAGGATGAAAATAATGAACTATATATTAAAATTAAAATAATGCATTTTACGAAATGAAAGAGTTAATAACCATAAAAAATATAGGCGTAAGAACGGCTCGGCAACATCAAGATTGGACATCAAAAGGGGAGAGTTCTGAAGATAAAAAAAAAATTATTTAAGCTATTGAAAAATACCCTCTCCCCCCAAAAATGAAATAAACTCGATGTTATTCTAAATTAGCATATTTGTTAAGGATAAATAAAACCGTGGAGGTAAATAGTGTTAATGGATTATTGGTAGTCTTACCGATCGTAATCATAATTCATACTATTACGGACGATCTCTCTCGTTTCTTCGCATTTTTATCTACCATATCTCTTCCCCTGTTGCATACAGCTTTCTGTCACCTATTACACTATTGTATTGCATCTATAGGCGGATCCACATGTTGGCCGCTCGCCACGAATCGGAGGCTTGTACAAATGCTCGGTAAACAAAGAGCGGGCCATCCACATGTCAGTGTTATTTAGAGCGGCAAGGATGGCGGACGTATAAGTGGTTTCAGCCATTGCACTGGGATTATATTATTTTTATTCCAAAAAAAAAAAGAAAATGGAAGGAAATTATATATAAAACTTATTATAAAAATTAACTACAACCTCCTAACAGCTCTCAGTTGCAACTAGACAAAGAACAATGATGGAGATGCTACACGAGTGCCCTCACGAACCCCTTTGATCTGTGTCCAAAAACCGACTCTCGACGGATCGGCAACGAGCTTAGGCCAACTCGTACAAGCCACCCATCCACATGCTCGTGCATGTCCGAGTTTGCCTTGGCTTGGCCACCATGTAGAGGTCCCTTAACCACTCCATGCTATTGTTATCAACTCCGTTGTTTATTATCTTTTCCTATTTACTTTTATATTAGTTCAAATTCTAAAATCATATATACCCGACCATGTAGACCTCAAGGGCCTTATCCTAGAGATGAAACGAATTGGTCTTTTTCAACAGATTATTAAATTTATAGAACACCAACGGGTCAAAAAATCAAGCGTTTCAATTATATCTTTTGATTACTATATTTTATTTTGGTGAGTTAGAAGTACACGAAATGAATTTTTCAAGAAGAGGCACATAACTAATGTAAAATATCACGAATCTGATAGGAACAAATTGGGCAGAGGCGTCCTTTGGATGTTCGTATTCAACCTTCCTTATATTCTTTATTTAAGAAAGAAAATATAAACTTCATCACGAAACAAAAAAGTTTCATTTTTCGAAAAATATCAAATATGCTTACTATATGTGTTAGGGGTCATCACTTATCATGTTACAAGTTCTTAATATCTAGAATTTAATTTCTAAAAAGGAACTTTTGTTTTGAACGTGTGTTTAGTGCCACTCATATCTATGCTAAAATATTAAAATACTGTCTGAATGCAAAATATAGGACTGATAATGATTAAGATATATTGCCCAATAATACAATGCTAGTGTTTAAAATTATTTTAAGTGGTGATATGAAATGAAGCACAATTCGTTCTTCAAAGTTCATCTTACTTAGTAAATAAATGTATAAATATCCACATATACTCAGAAATGTCATAGATGCATATAAAATATAAAAGAAACATTAAAAGTTATTCATATTAGCACATTCATTGACCAAATGTTGCAATTGTGCTCCTAAACACTGCGGGCCTTACCTCCTCCGAGCTTCTGCTCTCCTGATACTGAAGGTGATGAAAACTTTAACGCTTTCGGGAAGCGTTAACTGGCCTTTTTATTTTAAAATACATTTTCAGGGAATTGAAATCTTTAAATATTATAAATGAAAAACAATTAGCGTACATTTATTTTTTATTATTTAGTGTAAACAATTACAATGTTTGTTTTAAATAATTTTTTTTATAATAATATTTAATTGAGGAATTTTAGATTGCAACTTATGAATAGTTTTGCTGTTTTTTTTTTTTGTTTTTTTTTTAGTTTTTCATCAACTGTACCTCCTACTAGTCAGTCACATTTTGGGCTGGACTTACTTTATTTATTTTAAAGTGCTCACTTTTTTTTTTATTTTAGCCAAACTCCCACCACAACTTGTTATTATCTATTTTGGTCCTACTGATTTATTGTTAAATATAGTTTACTTAATGATGTTGACCTATTTTGTTTTATGTCTATTTTGAAGTTTATCACATCTTTAATATTTTTAGTAATCAATATAGATGTTAAGTGCTGGTTCTACTATCCAACGCTATATATGAAATTTCTACTTTATTTAAATAAAAATTGTGCTTTTTTTGTATAGTGTTTAGCCAGTGCTGTGGCTGTAATATTTTTGGAGATTATTAACGTTAATTTTCTTTTGTTTAATCCCATTATTTAGGTTTTCTAAAGTCTCAGAATTAATTTTATATATGAAATATTTTTTGTTAACGGTATCTATTTAATCATTCATATTTTAAATATCCTAATTCAGTAAATTATCATAATATAATCCAAATTCCACATTATTATGATCATTTTTACTGTCTGTGATTTTAGGAATGTATTTTAATTTGTAATATATATTTATTTAATTTTCATTGTTTAGTTTTTTCTTCTTTTCCATTATTAATTATTTTAAAATAATGTGTGAATAAACCTTTTTAGATCATGAATAGTTGATTACCCTGTATGAATAGAAATTATTAATCAATTTATTGATATTTACCTAGAACTAGTTTTTATTTGTATAAGTCTTTATTTGTATTGTTAATATTGCTCCTTTGTTTTATGTTTTGGACATTTATAAATAGATAAATTTAATAATTTATATAAAACAATAAATAGGATTAGCTTCAGATCCTGAACCTAAGTAGAAAACTTAAAGGGAATTTTCCATCACTGGTTGGACATTTATAAATAGATAAATTTAATAATTTATATAAAATAATAAATAGGAAAACTAAAGGGAAATCACTGGTTGGAGGCCTTGATTCCTCTATAGACCAAAAGAAAATCACAATGCTTGTCCTCTTTGAGGTTACAAAAGCCATAGATTCCTACGACCAGACACTCTTCGTTTTAAAACTACACAATTTTTCCCTATCCAACAGTGCTTTGAGCTGGTTCCACTCATTCCCATCTCTCCGCTCTCAATCTGATATTATTCCTAATAAACCCCCTCATCATCACTACTTTTCTCTCGGAGTCTTCATCAAGGTTCCTCTCACTCACCAATACTATTTTCTATCTATATAAATGACTTACCAAAAAATATCCACTACTTGCAGTATCATTAACACAATAACAATCTGCAAATATATACATCCTTTCATCTTTCCAACATGCTCGATGCATCCGATTAGCTCCAGGAAGACATTGAGAGTATTAATGCTGGACTATGGAAGATAAGTTGAGCCTGAATTCAGTAAAAACCATGCCCATTTTCATCTGTTCAAAGCCCTTCTTTTCTATTCATTAATGTACCTCAATAGCACACCTATTCAATTTCAAAACACCATAAAAAAAACCAAGGAGTCACCTTTGATGAATACCTGACGTGGAATAGCCAAATTTTCTGTTTAACCCGAAAAACCATCTCAATCCTTCAATACCTTCTTAGATTACTCATTACTCTAATGTACCCATCATCTTCTACTATTCTCCCTCATTCTCTCTCAATTCAATTTCAGCTGCTTATTTTATGGATGACTGTCTGGTGAATATGGGATGAAACTGAAAAGATTAATGAACTTCATAAGATTCATCTTCAGTATTTTCAGATATTCAAATAATTTCTCACTGTTATTCCGAGTAAAGCTGGCTTAGTCCTAATATTTGCAGGCAATAACTTCTTGGTCCATTCATATTCTTATCTTAAGTTCAAAAAAACTTTCCATTATTATTGACTTCCTTAGTTTATATTTATCCATCTATCTGTTAAATATAAGATCTCAACAAACAAATGTAAATATCCCTTATCATAGAACTGCAACTCTGAAAAATCCTTTGTCATTTGAGCTACATCAATTAAACACCAATTATGTATCCATCTCCTTAATAAATTTTTAAATAATAAATATATATGCTAACTTGCATAAATATGTATCTTATTTTTTATCTCATGTTCTAGTTTTATTTATATAATTAGTTTTATTTAATTTTTTTAAAGGACTGCAAGTGTTCCAGAGTAAAGATTGTTTTTTTCATTCATTCCATTTCAGTTCATTCATAGAATAGCAAATCTAACAAAATATGAAATACCTAAAGCTACAAAATTTTACTTGGATTTGGTTATAGTTTTGATTATAAATCAATAGATAATGTTCAATAGATGATGTTATTATACAAATGACTGATTTAGAAAAAAAATCTATGAAAATTGAGATACAACTGAATAGCACATTGATTTAACAAGGAACTATAAATTTAATAATATTTCTAAAATTATGCATTTTTTCTAATTTTAGAAATATTATGAAATGAAAATGTTAAATATCTAAATTTATGATGGTAAATTTAAAAATTCTGTCGAGACAAATAAAAATATAATTGTTATAAAATGCAATATGAAAAAAATCAACATAAATGAAAAAGATGGAAAAATTACATTGAAAATAAAAACTTTGATAAGATGGAAAAATTATTAGATAATAAAAACACCTACCACATTATGATGAACAATCCTTGTAAAGAACTAAGTACTTTGTAGATAAAATTAACAAACTTGGATGAAGTAATAAATTAAAAACTATAAAGTAGGTACCCTTAATTGGGGAAAAATCTTTTGTTTGAGATAGATCATGAACAAATCACCTCCTTGCATAACCATTCTTCAAGAGACAGTTCTTCCCTACAATGTACTGAACCCCTAACCCTTCATGTGTTCTAAAAGTACAGAATATTATGGTATTAAATAGAAGCTAATACCTAGTAAGCAGGTAGGGGTGCAAGGATCAGTACATGAAACATAACACATTAGTTAAAATCAAAGATTTTAGAAAAAGAAAATTTCAAACAAATAGTTTTTTAAAGAAATAACTATTACACAAATAGTTTAAAAATATGAATATAAAAAATATACAATGACGGAAAAACACAAGATTGCTAAACAATCTAAAAAAAACAAACCATAATAGTAAAAGAGAAAATGCCTGAAGATGAATGGATGTTCCTAAATGTTAAAGAATCCAGTATTTAAGAATACCAAAGATGATTTTTATGAAGTAGTTCATTAATCTGTTCTGTTCCATATTCTGTTTATCGGATAGCAGATAGTCCTCCATAAAATAAGCAGATGTAATCAAATTACAGGATAAAGAGGGAGAATATTACAAGATGATGGGTACATTAGAGAAATTAAGCATTGAGGTATTGAAGGATTGAGATGGTTTTTCTTGTTAATTAGAAAATTTAGCTATTCCATGTCAGGTATTGATTGCAGGTGACTTCATGGATTTTTTTGTGGTAATTTGAAATTGAAAAGGTGTGGTATTGAGGTACATTAATGAATAGTAAGGAAGGGTTTTGAACTAATGAAAATGGGTATGGTTTTTGCTGAATACAGGCTCAACTTATCTTCCAAAGTCCAGCAGTGAAGGAAAAAGTTATTGATGTGTAGATGGACAGGAAGGCTTAGTTCAATCATTTTTAATAGGATTTGGCCTTGACCAACATCATTCTTTCAGGATTTAATTACATAAGTAATTAAGTTAGCAGGAGTTATGTGATGGAAATAGAAATAATCTGAGTTAAATGAAGTTTGAGGAGTAGAAAGGGGAAGTGGGTGGCCGTGAGACTCATTCAGAAGAGGATCATTGAAAATGTATTAATGTTGTCAGATGAGAATAAATAGTGTAGGATTCTACAACCAGTGATATCCCTTTAGTTTTCCTATTTATTATTTTATATAAATTATTAAATTTATCTATTTATAAATGTCCAAAATATAAAACAAAGGAGCAATATTAACAATACAAATAAAGAATCACATACTTAAAATCTATATTGATTTTTCTAAATATATTTAAGATGTGGAAAACTTAAATCAAATATAAAAGGAATAGCTCAACATTATGTTTATCATTAAGAAACTGAATAATTAACAATATACATGAGGATATGGACCAAAACAGATAGTAAGAAGTAGGGGTGGAATTAGGCTAAAATATACAAAATGAGCACTTTTAACTAAATAAAGTGAGCATAGTCCAAAATGTAAGTTGCTGACAAGTAGGTGGAAAGTACAAAATAAAATAAGTATACCTAAAATTTAAGGCAGTATATATAAACAATTCATTTTGTTAAATATATAGTCAAAACTATTTCAATTAATGGACTACTAATAATATATTATTTTATATATAAGGGAGAGAAAAACATCAAATAATAAAGGTAAATGCATAAAAAAGTTACTAATAATTGGCTTTTGTCAATTTAGGTAATAACATATCAATATTTCTTGTTGAGTATAAATATGAATAATTTAAATTTAACAATCAGTAATAGTAACAGTTTTAAAAAACAAAAATTATTTAAAACATTGCTATTTTATTCATTAAACAACGAAATCAATTTTAATGCGGTTAAAATAAATTATAGTTATAGGAAAGAAAGGAAAAGAAAAAGGCCATTTAACGCTTTATGAAAGCGTCAAAATTTTCATCTCCTTCAGTATCCGGAGAGCAGGAGCTCGGAGGAGGTAAGGCTGAAGTGATGTGGCGGCTTACTTGCAACGTTTGGTCAATGAATGTGCTAATATGAATAATTTTTAGTGTTTCTTTTATATTTTATATTCATCCATTATATTTATGGGTATATACACGTATTATTAGGTAATATATATTAATCATACACGCATTATTGGGTAATATATTTTAATCATTATGAGTATGTTTATATTTTACCATTGATAGATTGGCATTAAGCACACGTTCGGAACCAAAGTTGCTATTTAGAAATTAAATTCTAAATATAAAAAACTCGTTAAGTAATAAATGATACTACTAATACAGCACCTTTTTTTGGTGATAGAGCAAAGGTTCCTAATCTTTTTCGGTTTGCGGCTCCCTAAATAATCAGATTTTTGTTCTAAATTTTCGACTTTCTTGAAAAATTTTCCATTTTAAAAACGATTATCCATTTAACAGCGAAAAATTAAAAACAGATACTTACTATTCCCGTACTATTTAGTGACTAAAGCATAGGTGGGGAAGATGTGTTTGCGCACTAGTCATTTCAAAACATTTGGATTGGAAAGAAAACAATGAAAGACACAAAATTTTCTAAATTCTTGGAATTTTGACAGCATACACAACAGAAATAATGCGAACATCCAGAGGACGCCTCTAGCTAATTCATGAACCATTTTATAGTGACATTTCACACTAATTATGTGCTTCTTTGTTTCTTTCAAGTTTGAGTAAATTATTACTGAGTCAATAGAAAGTATTTCCTTAGTGGGGGAGAAATGTTAAAAAATTTGAATAAATGGAACAGCGGTCCAATTTTTTGTAAATATTTCCTTTTCCATATAAAATTAAAACTAATTTTAAAATATAATTACATGAATATAATAAACAAGGAAACTAGGAAAAAGCCATAAAGTAATAATAATAATAAAATGATAGGTTGTGTAATGTTGAAGATGGGAAAAGGAGCTGAAACGTTAAGAAAAAAAAATAAAAACAAAAGATCACATTTAAAAATACATTATACGAATATTTTGTTATAAAAAATAATATAAGTACCTCAGCACTTAGATTTTCCTGAAAATTAACAAGCGAATAATGATTATGATATAGTATAATATAAACGATGATGTAGTACGAATATAATACAAACAATATATGGTATAGTAGGCATAGAATTAACATCCGTCATTTAAATCACATTTGTGAAAACGGAATTGGCTAAAAATACTAATTATTTCCTTTTTTTTTGCGTTATTCCGAAAGTTTAGGTATATTTTTACTTTCACTTATCTATGTATGGAATATATAGTAATAGCACAAGAGCCCAAGACGAGAAAAAAGGCAGATATTTCACTCCAATTTTTTATTGCTTTTACGAACTCTGTGTTTAATTACTATTCAAAATTAGAATTTAGTGAATTTATTTTGAGAAATCTATATCTCAGGAACTATAAGATGTACAGATGTCTATTAGCTCTCAAAATAAAGCTACTTTAATGTACTATGAAGCAGTTTATTACATTTATCTTCGTATGAGTAGTAGTTTTTATGATATTTGCTAAAAAAAAAAAGTTTTTTTGTAGTTAGGAAAAAATTTCTTGTGCGAAAGTTATATTCATATGCGAATATCATAAAAACTGCTACCCCTACAAAGATACGTGTCATAAACTACTTTATAGTAAGTTAGATTACCTTTGTTTACGTCGTATGGTTCCTGAGATATATTTTTACAAAATTCAAAAATTTTATCCGAACAACTAGAAATTAACATTTCGTAAATTTACTTTGTCAGATATCATGAAAAATACTATTGTTCCTGAGATGTAGATATCTCAAAATAAATTGATTTTACAGTTCATTTTTCATGAAATGTTGCTTCTTAAAAAACTATATCTCGGGAACTCTCTATTTACTCTACTTTAAATGACGTTCTCTTAGGTTAAAAATTTTTATCTCAAAAACCATTTGACCTACAGATGTCAATTAGCACTCAAATTAAAGCTAGTTTAATGAGCTATAAAGTAGTTTATGATGTTTATCTTCGTAGGAGTAATAGTGTACATGAAATTTTCTAAAATTAATTGATTTATGGTTGTTCGGATAAATTTTCATTTGCCAAATTTATATTCATATGAGAATATCATAAAACCTACTACCACTACGAAGATAACTGTCATAAACTACTTTATAGTAAGTCAAATTTCCTTTATTTTGAGTGTTGGCAGACATATATGCGTCTTATGGATCTAGAGATATATTTTTTCAAAAATCCAACATTTTATATGAACAACTATAAATTAACATTTTGTGAGTTTATTTTGTCAAATATCATAAGAACTGCTACTCCTACAAAGATTAACATAATAAACTATTTTGTACTAAATTTAACTAGCTTTAATTTGAGCGCTGGCAAACATCTGTACGTCCGATGGTTTCTGAAATGAAGTTTCTCATAAATCAAACTTATTGTCCGAACAACTATAAATCAATTTATTTGAGCAAATATCATGAAAACTACTATTTCTACGAGGGTAATGATCATAATCTTATTCATAGTCCATTAAACTAACTTTATTTTGAGAGCTAATAGACATATGTACATCTTATAGTTCCTGAGATATAGATTTCTCAAAATAAGTTAGCTAACTACTAATCTTTCAGAAGATTTTAAGAAATTTTGCTTTTTAAAAAGCTATATCTCGAGAAATATTGTTCGTAAATAGCTCTATTAGGGCTAATATTTCAGAAAATTTACTCTTCTTTAAATAATGTTCTCTTAGTTTTTCTTGTGTTGGTGGTAGTTTTTAAGATATAGAGCTCCGAATGAAAAATTAATGTTTTTTTAAGGTTTTGAAACAGCTGCCATTATTTATTACCCCTACCTATACTTGGCAGACTCATCAATTTTGACCAGTAATTATACATATTTTTCACTAAAGTAATCAAAAATTATGGTGAAATAACTGCCTTTTTTTTCTTCCTGCCTCTTGTACTATTTGTTCAAATGTTGTATTCTTGTCAGGAACAAAATTTGTATTCATCATCCCCAGCTCAAGAAATCATAAATATAAATTTTATAGCAATAGAAAAATTAATTTTTTTGTTTATAATTTTCGCCGTCCCCGGTATATAGAGTTTTTTTTCGGAATCACAAAAATAACGTTAACTTCAGTACGAGTCCTCGTATATACACACCACTTCGGGACGTGATAAGCAATGGACCGCACCAGATTGTCAAATAATGAACATTTTCTCATAAAGTAATTTTCTGAATTTATTTCAATTTTTACACAACCGTATATCCAAATTATTATATTTTTATTACTGAAAAATAATGATGTTAAAGAGAAAAATAAATATTAGATTTACTCTTTAAACACGACTAATTAAAATATTTTCCTACTACTGATCTTTTAGAAATTGATCAAACGGATTTTGAGAAAATATTTCTTATGTTGACATGTAGTAGTAATGAAGGAACTCCGCCTCCCCTTAAAGAAATAAACTTTAAAGCAGTAATGCATTATTTTTTATTTTTATTAAGTACCTCTTATAAATGTTTAAAATTTGTATTTTTAAATGTTTTTTTAAATTTTAATATCTGTATATATAAATAAAAGAGAATGGTCAAATCTCTGTCTATAATAAACATTTTTATTAGTGGACCGATTTTCGTGCAGTTTTTCTCAAAATTTTCCCCTTCACCGAAAGGTTTTAAGATGATGAAATTCTTGAGTAGAAAAAAATTTATGAACAAAATTGAGCGTTTTTGGTTTGTAGCTCAGAAAGTATTACCTTTTTTTCACGGTCATTGTACGCCAATTGATTCCTCCCTTTTTGACGAATAAGAAAAAAGCATTACTGATTCTGTCAAGTCATATTTTGTTTTAAAAAAATTATAAAAACACAATGCGGCTCGGGGTAAAGTAGGTCAGCAAATTTTTTTTTTTTAGAAAAGAACATTTCATATTCGTCTCAAATTACTAAATACAATTTTTCATAAAAATCATTAAATTATAATTTTTTTCATTTTGATTTATTAGGATTTCTTTTTTTTCCTTCCGGTGACTATTGCTCATAGAATCATTCATAACTCCTCTTTATTTTATCTAATCCATACATTAATAGAACCATTGGGAAGCTTCAACGTTTCTTTCTTGAGATGCTAAAAACGGATATCATCGCATATATTGGTTCGATTGATGCTACCAAATCATAATAATAAAGTATACATATATGTTTAATTTAACTAAATCAAAATCAAACTATCAATTATATTCATTAAATCTATATACATCATCAAATATAGATGATTCATATATCATAATATTATAATATTCATATATTATAAGATAATTCATCAAAATATAGTGAAGCATTGCCGGGTCAGCTAGTACTAAATAAAATAGTGATTTTTAACTACTAAGATTATTTTTTGTGATAACCCAAAATTGTTTATATTATAAACAAAATAAATATTATAATTTGGCTGGATCCATATCTTACTATGCCACGGACCCCTGATATTCATCTCAACTCCCAGTTGTTATGAGGGTAAAATGCTAACTTGATCCGCTGGGCCCATTAGTCTGAGAGCCAGTGCAAAAAAATCGACATTATCTGATGAAAACTTTGATAGCACTTTTTTTGAATCTTTATTGCATTGTCAATAAAGAAATGAGAGTCTGCCAGTCAGAGCTCCATTTCTTTAAAACTACCTACAACACTAAGAAATCTATTGGAACATCGTTTAAAGAAAAGTAAATTTACTAAATTATGAGCCCTAATAAAGTTATTTATGTTATTACGTTAACAGTTCCCGAGATGTGCTTTCTTAAAAGCAACATTTCATAACGAAAAATCAGTATTTAGTGAATTTATTGAGAAAAATTTATATCTCAGTAATTATTAGACGTACAGATGTCTAGTAGCACTCAAATTAAAGCTAGTTTAATTTACTAAAACGTAGTTAAAGACGTTTCTCTGTGTAGGAGTAATAGTTTTAATGATATTTGCCAAAGTAAGTTCACAAAATTTTGATTTCAGTTGTTCGATAAAACTTTTGGTTTATAAAAAATTTCTGTCATAACGGTCTTTCTTGACAGTTACCTTTCTAGCGAATCCTTTGTCTGTCCGTAGCCCACTCTGGCGAGCCTTTCTAAAAATCAAAAAATCAATCAGTTTTAGGCCTTCCTTCTACACCATAACGTGAATCTCCTTTCTCGTTCTCATATTTCTTACATTATTCTTTTCCCATTCTCCATATTATACCTTTTTCCTATTGTATAT
>NW_027111310.1:421225-426111 GCF_000696795.3 Halyomorpha halys | reverse complement strand
TTAAAGTATAGGTATATAAGTTAATATTCACACTGTAATTCAGATATAAGCCACTCTCTATTTTTCATTGTCCGTCATATTGTTCAATTTGTAGATTCAATTTTTTTTTTCTTCAGTTTTTTAGACACTAATTGCATATCTTATATTATACATATCTTCTTACCTACATGATATTATATTTCATCTTTCACTGTTTTCAATCTAATTCCACGATTATCAATCAATTTAATTTTTTTTTTTTTTACTATTGAATTATCAGTTATCAATTTTTTATCATTTATGATTCAATTCAATATTTTGTATAATTCCAAATTTGTTTGTATACTATTCCTTTTCAATTTTACGTTTCTCTAAATTTTGTTGTTATCTCTTTTGTTCTATAGCCTTGATGAAGATCTGAAACCCAGGTCGAAACGTCGGCATAAAATAAATAAATATAGTTTTGTTTATTTATATTATTCTTTGCTGACCGCACTCCACGACAAACTTCTCCAATCATTAATCTACGGTCAACTATCTACACCTTATAATTGATTTCTAGTTGTTTGGTAAAAATTTCATAAATAAAATTCTTATTCATGAACAAATATCATAAAAACAACAACACCTACAAAGATAAACAACCTTATACCACATTAAACTAGCTTTAATTTAATTGCTGACAGACATCTGCACGTCTAATGGTTCCTGAGATATAATTTTTCATAAACCCAAAATTTTGTTTAACCCAAAAACAACTATAAAACAACATTTTATGAATATATTTTGGCAAATATGAAAACTATTACTTCTTTGAAGATAAATATCATAAGCTACTTTATAGGAAATTAACCTAGCTTTAATTTTATTACTAATAGGCATTTGAACGTCTAATACTTTCATAGATATAAATTTCCCATAATATATTCATTTACAAATGATTTGTCAGTACATTTTTTATGAAATGTGGCTTTCTAAAAAATTATATCTCGGAAACTATTGAACGTAAATAACTCATATTTTAACAAATTTACTCGTTTTTAAATTGTGTTCTTTTAGGTTTCCTTGTGTTTTAGGTAGTTTTAAAGATATGGTGCTCCGAATGAAAAAGTAATTTTTTTCTTGAAGGTTATTTAGACTCTATTTGTTTTTATTTCTCTGGTCTTGGTTTCAAGATAAGTACATATATTTTTATTTTTGTTAAATTTAGCCATTTCATACATTTTTATTTTTATTTTTCAGATTGTAAAATGTTACATGTCGACTAGAGAGGAAAGGGTATCTCATGGTGGAATTTGAGAGGTTATAAAATACAACCTTCTGAAATAGAACTAGACTGATTTGGTTCCTACCGAGACAACAACATAAAACTTATATTTTATTAGTTATGACATATTTATTTAAATTGATATAGTTAGTAAATAATGTATAACATATGTATATTACTGAGGTTGGGACACCACAGGGTGTCGCAGTATACATGCCAGGCATGTGATCTATTTTTTGATGGTCCTGTCAATGATCTAATCTTCTCCAGCACACTTAAATATGGAATAACCAATTGGACGTTCAGGATGAATTTTATTTAGGGATTCTGGTTGTTAATAGGATTCTATGGCGAATTCATATCCAGCATTTTATTGATCTGACACGTCGGAAAAGAGTTGGGTGAAGGCTCCAATAGTTGACAGAGCAACTGTGGTACAAGTATGGTTAATATAAGAGTCTGAAAAAAATTTAATTTTTAATAAACATGTAAAATAAAGCCTCTACGCTTCTATATGTTTACGTTATTGTATCAATGAAGTTAGCCAAAAAAATGAAAAAATATTTGTATAACTTCACTCTCCGGCCATTATGCTAGCTTTTTGTTTAAGGAGGGTAGTTTATTTAATTTATTAGGATTATCTTCTTTTTAGTGATAATTTACTATTATTATTAATTTGGTACTACAACTCGATGTTGGTTCCTGGCCTCCTGCACCAGCCTCCACCAATTATTGCGAAGTGATAATTCAACTAGTTAAAAATCCAAATGCTCTTAAGGTTTAGCATTTACTACTTCATATTATTTTGGTTGTAGCAGCTTTCTACTATCTATTGGCCACTGAATAAATTAGAACTTATACGAACTGCTGTCACCAAGAACCTTAACTGTCCAATCTGGCGAAACCTAGCAGCTAAAACGTGAAGCACGATCAACAGACAATCTTCTCATGCTAGTACGTGCTAATTTGTTGAAAATTCTTGTAACTTGTAAGCTAGTGTCACCTTCATCAGGGCTAAGAACAAAAAACAAAATAACAACTAAAATGAATAAAAAGAATTACAGAATCAATAAAAAATAATAAAATATCTAACATTATAGATACATAAATTGTTTCGAAAAACATGTCTAGTCTTATTTAGTATAGTATAGCCATTATAAATCAATTTTATTTATTTTTTAAAGTTATTGTTTATACTTGAAAATAGAAATGTTTGTTTTATTTTGTATTTAAGTGTATTGTTAAATAAAATTATCAATAATATTTAGATATTATATTCCTCCCTTAGTTGCAACCATCCCATATTTCTCGGGTCAGTTTAGTTTTTAAAGTCGTCCTGTGTCTCGCCGACCATTATCACGGGGTTTTTCTTATATTTCAATGATATTTCTTTTTAAGTTTAGACCGAAAATTTTTTTTCACATCTCTTACGTTACTAGGTGGGATTGAGAGATTTTTGGTTGGTGGAGATAATGTTCAAGTACTTGCGTACTAACATTGCGTTCTTTGTTGCCACAACTCACCACGGTTCACTATCGTAAGCAATTTTTCTTGTCTTTATATATATTTTTTTTATTCATTAATTTTTCTAGTGAATTTATAATCATAATAATATAACTACTTAACGCGAAGTTATGCCCCATACTTAATTTTATTTTTAATATTATGCTAAATTGTGTTAACAACTAATTTTAGTTTCTTTTAAACTGATTTTTTAAAACGAACTTGTTTTGAATGTATATACATTTAATGTTTTTCCCATTATTTATCATTTACGAATTAGTAGATTTACCTCGCTTTCTCTTCTCTGCCCGCAAACGGCTAATCATTTTGCCCCACATTTCTTTTCAAAGGTGGTAATCTTGATTAATACAAAAAATAATGTAATCGTTACAATAAATAAAACTCTTATAATTTATATGTATTTTTTCCCTCAACCTTTGGATTTTTGAAACTGACACGTATTAACTGTGGGGGTTTACTAAGCAATCGAATATAATTTTTTTAAACACGCGAATCGACAAAACATGTAAAACAAATATTGAGGCTTCGGTGAATTTCGCCTTTGGGATTCTTCGAATAAAAAAAGTGGCCGGCATGAAGTCGTCTTAAAATATTATTTACAATAAAAATCTGTAAATTAAGGTACCCCATTCTATCGGAAATTCTAGAGTAATTAACGCTAGTGAAGGTTAGAAAATTTAAACTAACCTCAAAAGAAAGCACAGATACCACTATTTTGACCAGAGAAAAATTCCCAAAATTGTTGTGTTTGGGTGTTAAAGCCACCTAAAATTGACTATGATTTAAAAAGAAAAGAAACAAAGCAAGCTGATTCGGATTATAAAAATGTATTTGTCTAAGATAACAATTGTAAACATGTACAAAAATAAAACCTTCAGAAATAATAAAGAACAAAATTAAAATAAAATTGACGATAAAATAAAAAAAATAAATATAAAATAAACTACTGCTGGACGAACTCCGATGGGTCCGATACGATGTTTTCAATCACGATTATTCATACGTTGGTGGGCCCACGTCTATACGGTGCTCTGATCGATTTACGCAGACAAAGGTCTGGTGAAGATATGTGACCAACTACACAAAGACAACTGGGAAACAGACTTTAAGCAGTAGATTGTTGTATTGTTGCTAGGCAAAATAATTGTTACTGGCCGTTATTCCAGCATATAAACATTCCAATACAAGGTAATAAACACAGCTTCTTTTAAAATAAAACACACTTTTAAATAAAATACAAAAGTAATTAAATGAAAAAAAAAATACTTCAATAAACAAATATTTACAAATTTATATTAAATATGGCGTTAACAGAAGGTGAATATGTATAAATTAGATTGTTGATCTAAAATAATTCTAGAAATTTGTTGATAAGTACTTGACAAACGCTCTAAGCTTCCCATTCTCTACAAAAAATTATTATACACTATGATAATCAGACAAATTTGGACGTATGGAATAGAGCTCTGAGGCTCTACCAAAGCATCAAATTTCTCCCACATCCAATCATTACAATCCAAAATCCTTGATGCTCCTTATTACGTTACAAATAAACTCATCCACAAAGACTTTAACATCCCATTAATTGCATATTTCCCCAAAACAGATATGCGTCTTTTCATTCCAAACTCCTTACTCATCCTAATCTGTTAGTTCTTAATCTCTCATCCTTAACAATATCTGATAATCCTCCCAGGCGTCTGAAAAAAAGAAGACCACGGGACCTTCTAATTTAAATTAAAGCTTGAAGTACTACCGATGGGTGGTTCCTTCCCAACATTTTCAAGTGTAAATGAAACATACAACATATTTCCTTATTGTATTTATTATTTTGTACAGTCGTAAATTACTGTAAATTAATTATTAAATAAATAAATAATAATAATTGGTATCTTCTTAAAATATCCTGAACCGACTGAGGAACGCTTTGTGTTAAACTAGATAAAATAGACGTGGAAAAGCATCGATTATTTGACACATAACATTACAAGGTATAAACAATTAGATTCTTCTACCTTCTCATTCCATTGTTTGTCTCGGTTTGACTAAATTTATGCCTATTTTTAAACTTTTTGGTTCAATAACTTTTATAGTAGATCTTTTTTTTTTTTTTTTT
>NW_027111310.1:412630-415315 GCF_000696795.3 Halyomorpha halys | reverse complement strand
GCCATATCTGGTGAGAATCCCCCTATCCGCCACCTGGGGAGGCGCCCGATGGGAGACTAGCTACTCCACACGGGGTATTTTACAGTAGATCAAGTATGGTACTAAATACTTGCAACCAATACTAGGTTTTGACAAAGCTTATACTAATTTAAATACAGAACTCAAAAGATTGTTTCATAACTTTATCTTAATACTGAAATTTTATTAATCTATTGTTATATAACAGATAGAGATGCGTATAGGAAAAAATTGAAAAATCTCACCAATACTGGACGAGGAAAAATAGGTATGAAATGCCCCGAAGAAAGAAAAGAAAGGCAGTCGACGATCATGAAACTGCGATGTGAAGAAAGAGAAAGACTCCCAAAGAAGCCTAACCTATTCTCGTGGTCTTTAGTGGCCGATACGTGATAAAAAAGAAATATACAGGTTGATTTAATCAAAAAAACGCTAGAGAAAAATTTTTTAATGCTGGGTTTTGACTATGAGGCGATCCGTGCTGCAAAAACTTGATCAATGCAGCTAACACCAACTTTTTAATGTCGTGAAAGATCCCACATAAAGGATTACAATATCTAAAATTTGAAGAATTTAAGCCATTTTAGAATATTACATTACCAAACTCATTATTATTATTTTGGGGGATTTAGTAAAATGGTATCTTGAGACATAAAAAATTATATTTATGAATTTTTTTTTTTATCCTGGTGTAATATTTTTTTCAGAACATGGCAAAGAAAATAGCTTTTCGAATATTTTTTTCAAAATTATTACTTTGAATTAATTTAACAATAAAATCAACGTTGACAGTACTTTAACAATCTTTCTGTTAAAATACAAACTGGTTTGTGAGTTTGTTCAAACTTTTACAATAATATTTGTTCAGTGATCCACTGGACCCTTTCTTGAAGGTAGCGTATTGTGTCTCATTGCTTTATAAATATTTTATAGTTTATTTTAAAGTATTCATAATTATTACTAATAGGAGAAGATTGTCGGGGGTGCGGTCAGCAAAAATAACATAAAGGAACAAAAAATTATTTATTTATGTTGGTATAAATCTTCTTCTCCAACTAGTAATCTACGTTCAACTAACTACACCTCATAATTATTAATAGTTTATAAAATATAAATGTTTAAAAAAATAATTGGCTTCCCACAGTAGTAATAAAACCTAGCCCTGTCATAAGAATATACACATGCCCATGGTTCCTCTTTAGTTTCGTTTCCAAGACTGCATTGGTTTCACCTACAAAAAGGCAGTATTGCACATATTGTTAGCCCATATATATATATATATATATATATATACAGCAATGAGCTAGAGATAAGGAAAATTCTCTCTTAGATTATAGATCTACAATCTAGAAGTCGAATAGAGTTGTCTGAGGACACTTTATGAGACACGCGGTACTCCTTGACGATCTTTACTCCCTAGTGGAGCGGCCCCTCCCCATACTTTGTACCCACCGGCCAGGCCTGGACCAATATTGTAACTCCCGCCTTCAGCGGACCCAGACCAACCCCTTATAATGCCATAAGGCAAACGAAAGGCACTGTATATATGTATTTAGATAATGTAGTTTCTTAATAAATTAAATTAGGAGGTAGAAAAAAAAATTGATGATCTTTGCGTATTATAAGCAATGCAATGGGGACTGTATTCAATAATCCCTGAAAGACTTAAATATTAATTAGAGATTAATTCTTAAGATGACGAATTCCTTATGCTTATGAGGGAAATCATTTGCTGATAATTTCGATATCAAATAGATACATATCAAGTGGAAATTTTTATTCTATTATGATCATCTGAGAGTGTCCTCAAGATATTTTTGTTGAAACCAGTATTTCAATTATTAAATTAATAAACCTGTCGCTTTGTCAAAAAATAAATTTTGAAAAATCATTTCATAAACTATTTCTAAGCCATTTTCGGAAAAAAATACACCTTCTCCGCAATATTATTAATAGAAAGAGGATACAAAAAAAAATAATAATATTAATGAATGGCGTAAATCCTTCAATTTTACAAATATCGAAATACTTTTTGCGTGATCTTACGTAAAATTTTGATTACTATAAATGAGAGTGTTAATTGTTTTTCAGTTTCTTAGACACTACTTACATATCCTATCTTTTATATATCTTCTTACCTATATAATATTATATTTCATATTTTATTGTTATTATTCTACTTCCATTGTTATTAATCATCTATTATATTTTCAATTCATTTTTATGTAGATTACATTTATATAACAAATGTTTTGGTTAATTTATTTATTTCAATTTTTATGTTTCTCTGAATGAGGGTTGTTATCTCGTTTTGTTTTTTAGCCCTGATGAAGACCTGAAGTTCAGGTCGAAATGTCGGCACGAATAAATAATTTTTTGTTTTTTTGTTAATCGCTCTCCCCTCCCCCCGACTATCTTCTCCACATATTATTCTGCGGTAAACTATCAACTCATTAAACAGTATTTGTTATCTGCAAATCTCATCACGCATCTTTTTTTACCAAGCATTACCCGGACGTGTCTTGGCATAGTTAAAAAGCAATAGCGGTTGGTGAAAATATGGAAGTAGATCTAAATCTATGGAAATTTCTAAAAAAATGTTTTTTATTAGATATTTGACTGTAGATAGAATCTAGGCCAACTGATATCAGAAACATAATATATAAT
>NW_027111310.1:385647-412570 GCF_000696795.3 Halyomorpha halys | reverse complement strand
ATAATATATATATTAAATTAGGTATATGAATATGTTCATTCTGACCTTTGTTCCACAGAGTCTTTTGTGAAGCCTGTGGAAGAGATGGCTTTGTACCCACCTACTTACTGCCTCTTCTTAGCTCGTAATTTCTGTAAAGTCTAATGTATTAATTAATTCTGTCAAGTCTTGTCTGTTGTTAGCTCTACACTGTTTTTGAAATGCTTTAGCTTTGAGGTTATACGTCCGGATTTAATTAGTATGCCTGTTTATGTCTTGTAATATGTTTTATATATATACATCTGCAGATGAAATTTCTGCCCGTATAAATATGGTTTAGTTTGGTTTAGCAAGTATAGCAAATAGGTTCTGATTTTTTGAGTGTCTGTACATACTTAGAAAGTCGCAGAGCTATTTCGGGACTTTTTTTTTCGGAACTACTGCAATAATTCTCATTCACAGGTACCTCGACGAAAATATATATAATAAATAACTATAATATCATTTTAACTTCTGATGTAGATCTATATCAATATATATATATTTTTAATATCATTATTGAAATTTACAACTGTACATTTATATACAAATATCCAGTAAGTTTGATTCTAGTTTATAATCAAGCAATACAGGCGTAGAGAAACTACCCATTGGTAGCACTCTAATGACGTTTCTATATTAGCAGGTCTCGTGTCCATCTTCCTTTCAGGCGCCTCGGAGGATTGTCAAGAATGGAAGAGGAAGCAAGGTGAGAAACTAAGGGGTTTCTGTGTTTAGGGAGTTTATATAGGAAGGAACGGTATCTGGTTCAGGCTAGATCGGTTACATATGGAACATAACGTCTTTATGAATGGAATATGGTCCGGGTGCGGTCTTTTTTTTTACCGCTCCCGGACCATATTCCATTCATCTATACACACGGTCAATCATCAATACTCTTCCAGTAAGGTCTTTATGTTTGACTTTATTTGAGACAAAATAAGGAGCATTGAGCATTTTACGAAGGATTTGGCTTTGTAAGAATTGGATACAAAAGGGATTCAAAAGTTTAGTGGAGCCCCAAACTCAACTTCTCATGTCCAGATTGGCCTTACTACAGTCATGTAGTAGATCAGTCTTTTGTAATAGATTTGAAGTTTAGACCGTTCGTCTAGTAAGTGCTGTAATAGTCGGAATTACGTGCAGTTTCCTGTCTTGTGTGAGGATTCCATGTTAGTCGTTTGTCTAGTTGCAGTCCAAGGTAGCGGATCTGTTCGACAGAGGTAGGAACAAAATTGTTAAATAATACTGTAGGGCAGTCGGTATATTAATGTATAAATTTAAAGTTTGTTTTTTTGAACCCACATATTTCTGGAACTACCTGTCTGTCTTAAAAAAAAAATTAAAATAGCTTGACGTTTTACAATCGTCTAAGAACGTTTTAGGCTCTACAAAATCACCCTACGATCCATAGGAACGGGACAGTATCGATATATGTAAAAAACTTTCATAGCGTTTGTACTACTCTGTGATCATTGTTATGACAAATTCAATTGAAATTATTGTGTGAAACGTGGTATTCTTGCAAATCAATGCGGGGAGTATGATAAAAAAATAATTAATAAACTTTATTAAAAACTTTATAATAAAAATTATTATATTTCCAAACCTGGTCCACAAATTACTCAAATGTCTCCAAGAAATGAGACTGAAAAACGTTTAATAGGTATTTTTTTATTTTAGAGAACATCCTCAATAACGTGCCTATTATTTGTGTTTTCATTGCATTAATTTATGCTTAGCCAGATATTGTTTGCTGCCCACTGTTTTCCACAATTTTTACTTAAATGAAGTGGAAATAAATATTACTTATTTGTATTTTTTCTGCGATTAAAAAACCGACGGTTTTAGTAAAATTATTTACCTACACGCAGGAATAAATTAGAAGGCAGGTAAGAAACTAGGGCCGGATTCAAATTTTGCAATTAAATAAAATATTTATATTATTTGGGGATCGATTTAGAAGTGAAGGGTACACTCAGCCTCTATAAACCTGATACCTGGATATCTGTATCTACACATATTTATTGCTAGGGGCCGTTCATGGTCGTGTGAGTTAAAGCGTCAACTTTGGCTGCCTCGTTACTGAAGCAGCGCCGGTTCGAATCCGGAAATTTCTTTAGATTACTTAGTTGAATTTTATTTCATGACTGTCCCACTTAATGAAAACTTGACCCCACACCATGATTGAAAGAGGTTGGTTACCTCTAGATAACTCTCACCCGTATGTAAGAAATGACCAGGAAGGGGATAAAAATAAATAAATAAAGATATTTGCTATAAGTTTTCTCATTCAATTTATATCAATATATATATCAAACCATCTAAATTATTTAGAATTTATTGTAAGCAATGGAATAATTATTACTTTATCTATTTAATTGCTTCCTTAAACCGAACTAAAATGCCTTCCATTTAGGTTTCCAATATCAATTTTCCACAAATTATTCAAGGGCTTTTATTATCTAAAGATGAGCGGAAAAACGACACACTGATTCAATCCGGTTTTCCTGTCGCCTTTGATTCTAATCACTAGATTCTGCTTTCCAAGACTCATAACATATCCTTAAACCGAAGAATTTTAATTTGCTTCCGCTCCTTCCTGACTGTTCCGCTCCTCTACGATTATTATTCCTTTCCTTTTTGAATGAGGTGTTCCGCAGGGATCCTTATTCTAACCATTCCTTTTGTATATTTACATTATTGATCTACCTGACTCTGTTCTCCACTCACGGTACTATTTATATGCAGATGAATCACAAATTTACATATCCTTCCTCCTTAACGACATACTCGAAGAGACGCGTAAGCTGTAGGATAACATCAATAGAATTTACTCCTGGACAGGAATAGGTCATGACTGAATGTTGAAAAAACTGTGATTATGCTTAATTAACTTTATATCAATCTCTTATTTTATTCCAATAACCTACTCATTCTATTTAAACCAATAACCTATTTCTTAACCAGGTCTCGTTCGCGAATAGGGTTGGGAAATAAGCCATGTTGGGATGGTCACTTTTCTATCTTTTCAAGTTCCTCTGGCTAGGCCGAGTTGACTTACTGACCAAATTTTATGATGAAGGAGGGGAGGGCGTGTTGGAAGAGGTTTGCTTTGTCTTAGACAACACTAGTGTAGTTATTGTTCAACAAATAAAAAAAAAAAAAGTTTTGAATCTCTCTATCAGGAAATAATTTTTTATCCAGTTTGAATCTCCGTGTAGGGACAACTTCAGGGGATTAAAGGGGAAATTAAAAATTATGGTATTGGGAAGGGAAATGTTTTAATTTTTAATACTATTGTAAGGTTAATATCGGTCGTAAAAAAGGTTAAGGGATATAATTTAGGTATTCATTAAAAATCAATAAAACTTAAAATATTAACATAAAGATATTCACAAGTACATGCGGAAATAATAGGATTTAAAAAACTGAAATAAAATCAATCACGTTAAAGAACTAAGTGGAGTACTACTACGTGGAAGAATTTGGATCAGATTTTGAACTAAACGCAAAATTAGCAAAAACATTCATAAATAAAAAAAAAATTACCGAAAGCTTTTATTCAAAGAAGTTGGAAAATATTAAAGAAAGTATTGATTGAAAAAAATAGAGGAGAATATTGGCAACTGATCCTTAAAGAGCATATATTCATAAATAAATATTAAAAATATATAAGTAAACCTCTTTACTTAAGAAGCGTATGCTCACTTTTCACAAGATTCATAATCAATTCGAAAATGGGGATGAGCCCATCAACTATCAAAATCTTTATGACAATTCATATTAATGTCTAAATCATCATAAAGATCGAAAAAGATAGACGACTATAAAGCACCCAAGGAGTGTTGGGAGGTGATGCTCTTAGCTCATTGTTATTTATTATGTACATCTCCCAAAAAATGAAAAATTATTATCTAATAAAAGGTTGGAGAATGTACCCATGTCTCATTGCCCAGAACAAGACACTCAGTATCTTTTAAATAAATAAAACGTCTCTATTACAAAAAAAAAATTTACTCATGCCGATTTTTGTCTTCTTTAAAAATTATTATGTAAACTGATAAAAATTATTATGTAAAATGATAAAAATTATTTTAGTTTTCGTAATATTTTACAGAAGCAATGTAATACATAAGGAAAAACTTGAAAAAACGATTCATACTGAAGAAGAGAAGAAGCAACCAAATCTAGTATTCAAAATCTTAATCATGGTCATCGGGTATCAAAATATTCCACGAAATTACCACGTTCATACCTCATTATAGAGCTAAAAATTGGTAATAATATTCAATTCCTTCGTTGTTCTGGGAACGAGTGATTTCGAAACAAGTAGAAATCTGATTTTGATGTATGCAATGGCAATATGTAACGCCTAACTAAAAGATTTGCTTATGTACTCAGATTTTTAACAACACATAATTTCCAGCTAGAATATGGTCACAAAAATAAAAATTATCCTCGAACTACACAACTATAATTCTCTGAGTCAAAGCAATATTTTATTGTTACAATTCGATAGTAATTTTTTTTTTTATGAACCAAGTCCTCCATTGAGTCCATAGTAGGGTTGTCAATATTCAATTCACGGGGCCGTCGCGAAATAGGAATTAACTAAGCCAGGAGGGGATCGAAACCACAACACTCTGAACCAAGCATTTCGATGAACTCGTCCCAGCATGCTCAACCTCCTCAGTCAGTAGATATTAATATTATTTTAATTTAAACCTCATAGCAATTGTAATTCACCGACACGGAATAGGAGGTTGCACGGTTTCCACATCTCGAAGGAAAATAAACTAATATTTTACATTAATAATTTGGGGCTCCACTAAACCTTCAAATCCAATCCTTATAATCCAAAATCCTCAATGCTCCTTACTTTGTCACAAAATCATACAAGACCTTAATGTTTCATATGTAACCGATCTAGCCCTAACCAGATATCATTCCTTCCATTATAAACTCCCTAACTATCCAAACTCACTAGTTTCTAACCTTGTTTTCTCTTCCATTCCTGACAATCACTGAGGCGTCTGAAAAGAAGATGGCAACGAGGCCTCCAAATGCAAAAACTTCATTAGAGTGCTACCAATAGGTAGTTTCTCTACACGCCTTTATCACTCCATAACATATACATCATGTACAGTTGTAAATTCCAGTAAAGATAATAATAATAAAAAAAAAAAAAAAAAAAAATCATAATAGGTACTAAAAGATCTGAAAGCACTCCGTCATCTGAATCATTAGCTATCTGAAAATGAGCAGCAACGAAGCTCAATAAGATTCATTGTTGGTTATACTGAAACACGACTTATGTGTACTCCAGGAGGAATAGTGAAGTCTAGAGTACCTACCGTAAGTATTGTATCTATAACGTTGTGAACCAATAATTTTAGTTCAAAAATTTTTTTGAAAAAGCACGGGACCCATTTTGAATTTAAGAAATATTTTAATAATATAATAGTAAGCGATTTATATTAAATTTTAGTGACATATACCGTTACATTAGATTAGAGGAACAATTCTTTGAGCGTTCCATTTCTCTCTTACTTCCCTGCAAAAGTCATATTCCACTAATATGTGTTTGATCGTGAGCTGTAGCTGGAATGGGTGATCTTTTTTCCAGTATGTAGATGTGTGTTAGGAGTATCTTTGATGGTTGTATCTTCTTTCCTTGTTCTTCAGATATTGTCTTTCGAAGGGAGTGTGGTACTAAAAATTTAATATTGGTTATTTGATTTAACCTCCTAAGGCTTAACTAAGGTCCCATCAATACAGGAATAATGCTCTTTTAAGAAGAACTTGCAAGGAAAACTGTCTAGAGTTTAGTGGTAAGTATCCAAAAATTTTAGGTTTTAATTTCACCATCACAAAAAACTGAGATGCCTGTCGCTTGAAGTTTCAAGAAGCCTTGATTCATCCCAAGTTTTCGCATTAAATAATTTTAATTTATAATTTTTTAAAGATTTTAACACTAAACTAAAACGAAAATACTGTCTAGACCAATGGTTGAGTATGGAGGTAATCCTGACATGCTCAACTGCTTTTTCCAATTTCGTGATCAGTATCAGATTAATTTTTGCTTCTAAAAGAAAATAAACGAGCTTCAATACATTATATTATTCAAGTTAAATATTGAAAACAGAGTTCCGAAGTTACTCTTATTTTGTTATAGCTATATCTTTTTTTTATACTGTTTATCAGGAACTATAGGGAAACAGTTTATACAAGATATTTTTTGTTAGAATTTTATTACAAAGTTGATAAGAGAACTTTTACGTCAGAATTTTTTATATTAAATGTCCTTCGGTAAACTTTTATCGTTCGGACTTTTTTAATAGAATCTCCTTCAAGAAGTTCTAAGCTAGAACTTTTCTAATAGAATCTCTTCCAAGAACGTTTAGGCTAGAACCTTTATAATTGAAACTCCTCCAAGAACATGCAGGCTAGAACTTTCATAGTAGAATTACCTCCAAGAACTTTTAGGCTAAAACTTTTATATACAAGTCCTACTATAATACTCCATAATCCAATAATCCATACACCGCTTTAGTGATAGCTTTTAAAATAAATGTTTTATTTATACTTTGGTTTTTTTTTTTTGTTTGTGATAATTGTGTTTATAATAATCGATTTCTATTTTTTTTTTATATATAATATTAATGTTTCCGTTGATTTTTACTCAGAATTTCCTGTTCAAGCTCTTCAGCATTGTTAAAAGATATTTGAGCTCTGGTATTTAAAATGTTCTAGTACAAACTTGTAGAATGAGAACTTTTATAAAACAGTTTTGGTGAGAACAAGAAAAAACTATAAAGAGAATTCAAATCAAAAGTTCTTAAGGGACTTTGTATTTTTTTTTCAATTATCTTTAAAAATTTTTACAATTAATTGCAATATTACATGATAAGACATAGTTTTTGAATTACATTAAATGTTTTTTACAGAAAACTCTGAAATGAAACTCAAGCAAATAGGGTTGATCTCTGATCGCTCTATTTTGTACTTTGATGAACGCAATAAGTTTCGTACATTTCGATTATTCATTTAAAGTTTGATATTTCTTATTTTATAGATAGATTATAGACATGCACTTCCCTAAACTTAAATGACCATATCCTCTTTGAAATAGTTTGACAGGATTCAAATACCGAATTTTCAAAAAAGCTTCTTCTAAAGTACATTTCGTTATGTTTATTTGAAATAATTAACTACCTGTCATCGTTACAAAGAGAAAATAGTTGATAATTATAAAATATGAAAAAAAATTGACAATGATCTGAAGGAGAAAATATAGTTTTCGTCTTTCCATGGTTGTTATTACAACAGTCAGATTTTAATTTCACTTGCCAATGCGTGGAATATAAAGTAAGGGGGAGTATCGCCATCTTGAAAAATAAAGAATTTGATTTTTTGAAACGTACAAGGATTAATTTTATTTCAAAGAAGGGTTGTAAGCGAAATTTTTGTGATGCGGTCGCCATATATTTTCTTTTACTGATCTGGAACATTTCGAAATAGGGAGTAGCATTATTCATTATTTTGAATGAACAGGATTCTACTATAGACTTCATTTGGGATGCGACGACAGTGCGCGTTGGGGTGAATCCCAGAGCGCTCGGTCCTGAATGTTGTAGGTTCGATTCCCAACTGGGGTTGTTAATATTCATTTCTTGGCGGTCCTAAGAAATGACACTCAGGAAAGAAATCGTGACACTCCCAACTTGGTTAGTAGCGGCGGTAACTTCAAAGTAGTCACCAGGAGTTCGCAAAAAGGACCACTAGGCCCACATGGTGAAATATTTCTCCCCATCAGTTACCAATACCAATACCATTAGACTTTATTCGTATCATAAAATAATCCTTCTTCCTTCATTTCCATCACTGATAATGGAATCCCTCAAGGATCATGCTTCAGACTTGTATTATTTAATTTATTCATCAGTGACTTTCCTGCAATCGAAAGTGTTACTTAAGTCTTCTTCACCTGTGATACAGCTTCATCATCTTGAATAGATACTATGATCAATCGTTCAGGAAATCTTTTGTATCTCCTAAATATGGGGATTAAATGGTAAGATTGAATATTTTTGTTATTTAAATTAATTTATTTTTAATTACGATTAGATAAAGGAACCCTCGGAACCCAGGTCGGATATGGGTTGCCTGGGAGGGGGGAAGAGGGTGGTTGGGTGGAGGGGGGGTCGTAGCGCGGGCGTCGGGAGTAGTCGGCCGAGAGCATTCACCTCGGTTAGTGGTCACAAGCGACTTGCGGTCCTGCCTCCTGGTCATCGAGATCGTCATGTGAGTCCCGCTCAGGTCAGTCAATTTAATATAAGAATAATAATTTCAGGTTAGTCAGTCAATTTAGGTGATTGAATAACTAGTAACCCCTATTCAGTTAAATTCTCTGACTACTAAACAATTCCGTGAAAGTTTATTCCGAGTATCGTAGTTTCGAAACATGACTTATTCCTAAATTGTCTTGTGCTAAAAGCACAAGATTAATTACGATATGATTTCTGCCAAAGATGCGCTTGGCTTCATTGTCAACGAGCAATTGTATACAAACCCGTTAGATTGAAACCGTCGATTTCTAATTTTTCAATCCGACCAATCGCTACTATACTTAGGATTAATTTTAATCTTACGGAGATTTCAATAAAAAGAAAATTATCTGATAATCCAGCGATTTCATCGCGTAATCAAACTTCAAAGTTTTACTTATCAATCCAACTTGGAATGTTCCAAGTAAAGCGCGAAGAGTTCAACAGATTTTACTGATCAGTCTAGATCTCTAATTTGTCATATGAGTCATACAAAGTACATGAGATTTCACATTTGATCCGATGATGTCAGTATGTCAGTAAATTTTAACGGTGGAGATATTTTTCAGGTCCGTGGTTTTTAAGCGGCTCTTAAAAAAGTATATTTCGAAAGATGACACAGTTCTTTAATCCCGTCAATGGGATCTCGATAATCTGATTTCACTCCCTTTTACTTAAAATTTTAGCATTATTTATCAAACTTTAGCAAATAATTGTTTAATCTTTTATATTAATTTATATATTTTATTTAATATATTAATATTTTAGATTTAAAGTAGTACATTATATTTGTATACAGTTCATTTGTGATAAAAAGTCAATTTACGAGCAGAGTTTATATATATATATATATATTAGTATTTTCATGGTTTGTTTGTTAATTTATATTTTTAATTTTAAAAATACGAGTTTTGCTTTAATTGTTTATTACTAGATATCACCAGCTTCAAATATATTGTCAATAGGATTCGAAACACTATCATGTATAGCATAAATGACTAATAATAACGTCATGTGTACACAAATAAATATATTTATGTTACGTTATTTTATATTTAATTCAGTAACATTGATTTATATTTGCATGAAAACTTATTATTTTATTACTTATTATTATTGTTGTTAATTTAATTGCATTTTTTTATATACTATCCTCGTCTGATATAACTTTTCTTTTTGTATTTTTTTTTGCTTTTGATTGTCAGTTTTTTTCTGTAGTTTTCTCAAATTTCACATCTGTTTTACAGGAAGAATGAATTTGATGAAAAAATAATTAGATAAGGCAATTTCAACACTGAAATCATATTTGGCCAGTGTGATGCTTTACTATTGTATAATCTATATCATAAAAATAATTTTAATATAAAAAAAGAAATAACACTGAAAACTCTAATTTTGACAGTGTTATTAATGTTTTAAAAAAATATATATGTATTTATGATTGGCTTACATAAAAGAATTAAAAATTATATATGAAATTACTAAAAAAAAAATTTTATTCATATTTATATTTTCTTTAATAAGTATTTTCATTTTTGTACAGGTTAAAATACAATTTCATGTTACTTCGAAATTCCTCCTGTTTTACAAATACTTCCATGTCCATTATTTTTTATCTAATTGATATTTTTTTTTAAATTTATTAAGTGACTAAATATACATTTGATAATGATTCAGACTCGTTAAATATTTTCCTGTTGTTCCATATTCCATGACCTGAGTGTTGCCTGTCCTCACCTTATCGTCACCTTAATGTGAATCCTATCGAAACTCTGAAATATACGTCAGCGCCCCTTCTCCCACTCTCTAAATCTTTAAATTTAAGTTTAAATTAATTCAAATTACAATGAATAATTTTTAATAATTGACTTCACAATATTAAAGTTGATTATGATAATTGTAAGACATTGCGGTCATAAGTTCTACATTACGCTATATATCATTTTAATTTTTTTTTTAATTAAGTTTTTAAATCACTTTATTGTAAAATAACTTTTAATCGGGTCTGATTTACAGTAAAATAAAAAAAAGAGAAAATCGTTATATTTTTCGACCTTTCAATTAGTTCGATACATGTAATAAGTTGGGATTTGTTCTACAACTTTGAATTAAATAGTAATAAGGTACTTGCGGACTTTGTAGATAAAAGAGACTTCGATTCTGGGACATGTGGAGAATTTCATGCTCTGAAAAAAAAAACATGACTAAGTCAGGAATTTCTTTAAAATTTCGCTATAATTACATTTTTTTCCGAGACATGTGCTTCCAACGGGGTCGCTGTATTATTTAAAATTGTTATTATAGTTGAGATAAATTGTTAATAATCTAAATTAATAGATAGAATACTTTTTTTTTAAAAATATAATACAACACATTGTTTTGTAATTGATAATGAATTGTTGGTATTTTGCGATGTCCGTACATTTTACACAATAATATATCCCATATTAAAAATTTTAATTTTCATTATTTTAAATAAGCAATAAAATTATTAAAAATAATGGTAGTAATTATGTTGATACGTGAAAATTCCGAAAGAAAAAAAAAAAGTTTGAACTCGTCAAAAGAAGTCATTTTTACCAGTATTAAAAATTATATTCTATCAGCAACTATAATTTACTTATTACTATAACGTTGCTTTAAAATAAAGTAAAAATGAAGATTTTTGTTATAAGGACTATTTGAATTTTAATAATCTTAAATGATATGGTATATAAATAATGATATGAAACTATTGTTTCGCGGACATAATAAATTCAGAGTTAACAATTATAGCAATAATTTTAATTTTGTAATTATAATATAACTTTAAATAATGAAGTAAATACAAATTAGCTTTGAAAACCCGAGGTTTCCCAAATTGCTAGCGAGGCTAATTTTGCGAAATTAACCTGTTAATAAGCCTCGAAATATTTTAAAATTATAAATGATAAGATATAATACAACAAATTTGTTATTTTTTATACAATTTTTTTTTTTTTTAACAAGGCAAAAGTCATTAAACGAGATCGAAAGAATTAATAAACGGCTGGCTGTTAAATATTTTCCGTACCTCATTTATTGTTATTTTTGTTTGTTTTAAGTACAGTATTTAAATTAATAATTTATTTCATTATTTTTTTGAAAACTATTTATCAATTATGAATTTGAATAAACTTACAACTTTTTTTTTAGTTTTGATTAGAATCAAATGTTACTTGACATTATATATTTTAAATCTCATTAATATAATATAATTATTATTATATATTATTTTATACACTGTATGCACTTAAATTGTCTCTAAATGAATCATTACGATTTAGAAGAAGTAGTAAATAATATAAATAAATTAAAAGTTATTAATTGCATTTGTTCCCTTGTAGTTACCATCAGTGCACATGAGTAGTTCAAAACCCAAAAGTCGTAATACGTTCTGTTGCCTTAAATAGTAATTATTGAGTGTCTAATATTGAATATGAATTATTTTAGATCATTTAGAATTCATTAGAACAGTACAATATTAATTCTTTAGAACATTTTCGTTTACCTGTAAGTGGAGGTCAGTTATTTATTTATTTTATTTTTTTTACATAAATAAAGTAAATAATTTTCACAATACTTATAAAATGAATTAACAAGAAGTTATTGGACAGTTTTTTTTTTGTTTTTTTTTTAATTTATTTATTTATTTTTTATTTTTTTTTACATTTTTGGAATTTTACAATTCTGCGGAAATCAGCCGCTACGGAAAGTAGTCTCCAGTCGTTGTTATGGTGTAGATTAAATGAACTAATCTTACAGAAAATTTAATATAGTGATGTATTATTTTAATTATTAGTAGCTTCATATTAATTAATTCTTGGAAAAAATGAGGCTAAAATAAAATAAAATTTTCTTCCATACAAGAAGTAATTAGAAATTAAAAATTACAATTTTCTGTTTGTAAGTGTCATTAAAATTACTCATTACGGGATAAATATATTCTTCATATTCATATCTTACCTTCATTCATATTTAGTAGGTAAATAATATGTATGGCATGCGTAAATCATTTAAGCAAATATACAAAAAAGTGTTGCATTAAACACTAATCAAATATTAATTGTCTGTTGTTAAATATAAATCCTTTAGGACACAATATTAATGATTACAATGGTCAAAAGGGCACAATATTAATTCTTTATAACATTTTCGTCTACCGGAAGGGGGGGGGTTACGTATTTTCTTTTTTTTTTACATAAATAATTTCACTACAGTTATAAAATGAAGTAAATAGTAGTTAATGGACAGTGCTTTTTATTATTTATTTAATTTTTTTAAACATTTTTTGAATTCAACAAAAATAATAAATTAATTTTAGCTAATTAAGTTACTGAAAATAAATATAATAAAATTTATTAAAAATAAGATGCTGTTATTTTTAGAACTAAAAGATTTTTTAGTAACAGATTCATATTAAAAATATAGAGGTGCCTTGCAGAATTCATCACCAAAAGTACTTCAACTTCTTGAAGTTAAAAAAATTATAATTACTCATTACAGGATAAATATATTATTCATATTTATATCTTACCTTCATTCATATTTGGTTTATATTTTTTATATTATAAATCGCATTGTATAGCATGCGTAAATGATTTAAGTAAGTATGCAAAAAAAACCAAACTTTACAATGAACTGTCATTTTAACCCTTTCATTTCAGGTTTTGATTACGCTATTATAGGCTATTCAAACAGAAAAGATCAACTAATGTTTTTCTTTCAAATTACTGGATTATGGAGTATTGTAAGTGAGATTAGGGTTTGACGGTTTCGTGCCGGTATGGAATCTACTCTGGTATGACAAGCATTAACTTTTGGCATAGCCTGCAATTTAATGGATATTAAGGCCACCGTTGATAACTTGGTTTGTGACATGATAAGGTCCCACGAATGAGATTTTAAGAATAGGAAAATGAGTTGGTCGTCTGTCGTCCTACAAGCTCAATTTCTTAATATACTGGGTGTTTCAGGTTTTAATATCAACTAAAAATCCTAGAAATCAGTTTATTTTTTAAAAATTTATTTATTGATATTTACAACTGTACATAAATACATCAAGTAAATTTGAGGAAATCATAATGGTATGGTACAAGCATGTAGAGAAACTACCCAATGGTAACATTGTAAAAACATTTTTACTATATAAGGTCTCGAGGCCATCTTCTTTTCAGACGCTTCGGAGGATTATCCAAAATAAAAGAGGAAGCAAGATTAGAAACTAATGGGTTTGAGTGTTTAGGGAATTTGTAATGGAAGGATTGACATCTGGTTCGGGATAAATCGGTTACGAATGGAACATTAAGGTCTTTGTGGATGATTTTATTTGTGACAAAGTAGGTAGCATTTAGGATTTTACGAAGGATTTTGGATTGGAAGGATTGGTTACGAGAGGAATTCGAAGGTTTAGTGGAGCCCCAGAGTTCAACGCCGTATGTCCAGATAGGCCTTATAATTGTCACGTAAATCAGTCTTTAGTAATGAATTGGAAGTTTAGACCGTTTGTCTAGTAAGTGCTGTGATAGTCGAAATCGACGTGACGTTTCCTGTCTTTTCAGTCTTGTGTGAGGATTCCAGGTTAGTCGTTTGTCCAGATGTAGTCCAAGGTAGCGGATCTCTATAACAGGGGTAAGGGCAACATTATTGAAGTATACTGTAGGGCAGTTAGTAAGTTTACGACCTAGGGTAAAGTTAATTTGATGGGATTTGATGGAATTTATTTTAATCCTCCAATTACGACACCATTCTTCGAGGGCTGAGATATGGGATTGAAGAGTTTGGGATGCAATTAAAGGGTTATTATTAACAGCGAACACACATGTGTCATCGGCATACGTGGTGAGGATAGTGTTAGGATTGGTTGGGATATCTGCTGTATAGAAGAAATAAGTTTTAAAATTTAAAAGCAGTAATATGTGTATCTTTTTTCATCCATGAGATATTTTACATTATATCTTTTTCTTACTCCAAATCAATATAAAAACTGGAATGAGGTGAGATTGTTTCTAATATTGAGGTTTTTTCTATATCATTTCTTTCTTCATCAACATATCCAAATAATTTTATTGCAGAGGAATATTCTTTTTCTGTTTGCTCTGCAGACCTTGTGGATCTTTGGCCGTCTCTACGCATCCCTCTCTTGGGATATTACTTTCCAGTTTGCTACATGCAACTTTTTCGCATTATTGTTGATTCTGTCTATACATCTGTTCATTTTTTTGTTCTGGTATTCATTGTTGTATAGAAGCGTCCTGAGGGATTTCTTCGGGCCACATATCCCCACTCATTTTAACCTCGTTGCCTTCTTATTATTGACCGACCAGTCTCTACAAGCAGTTCACTCTTAGTTCTTCTCCAAGTGTTAAGACTCTGATCCCAGATCGCTCTATTAATTGTACGTAGGACTTTATATTCAAATCTCTCGATGCTGCTTTCTAGGGTACCTGCTAAAGCCCAGGTCTCGCAATATACACATTTATAGATATGTTTTCGGATTTCAGTATTTCAGAAGGATACATAACAGCTTTTTATTTCGGAGCAGAAAAAAAATAAAAATGAGTAATTGCTCTTGATTTACTAAGCCTCTTTTTTCACCTTCTTTAATATTTGATATTAATTATTTGTCACGTTTTAAACACTTCCAGTTAATTTCGACTTTTTTTTTTTTTAATAAACATTATTTCTTAAAAATTAACATTTTGTAATGAACGTTATCGTTCTTATGTTAAAAAATGGCGTTTTTTTTATTTTTGTGCTGTGGGCCTCAAAAATAAATCCCTCCTGGGCCCCAACGGTACGCCACCGACATTTCACTAAAGTAACAAGGGGTGGAACAATCCTGCCTTATTATGTGAACTTATTTTAAAAGTGATGTGATAACATAACAGCTAAAAAACATAGTCATGAAGCCCCATAGATAATACATCAGGTACTTGGTGAACAAAAATATAATATTTACCACTGCATAAAATTAATTTTTCATTTAACGATAACTAACGATTTTCACAAGTTGAAACTAGATGATGAAACACACGAATTGTTAAAAATAAAATTCAGAGTCTCATAGATGGTATTAGTGTGTAAAGGCACTCTTTGATTTAAAAAAACACTAAACTGCTCAGTAAGTAAATTTAAAAAACAATAATTTCTAAAAAAGCTACCAGAGAGCAATTACTTGCTAAAGTCCGTGATGACCAATTATTACTAAATATTTTCACCTCATTTTATGGTACAAAGAGTTTAACAAATCCGATGATTCTGAGTTTAATTTAAAGAATATATAATAAATAAGTCTTTTGCTTATTGAAATTTACAAATGTAACCAAGCTATAATAGGTGCATAAATTACCCGTTAATTGTCATAACACTAAAAACATTTCTTCTATATTAGGTCAACATGCCATCTTCTTTTCAGATGGGCGTTAGGAGATTAAAGTTAATTGAGGAATGTCTATTTCGCACCACATCTGCAACATATGGAATATTTAAGTCTTTATGGGATGATTTTATCTGTGAAATTCTGAAGAGCATTTATTCGGGAGGAATTTGATGATTTTTGTGGAGCCCGAAAGATCAACCTAATTGCCCAGATAATTTTTGTAATAAATTATAACTTTGAAGAATTGTTCGAGCAAATGGAATTTACGAGCATTTTCTTGTATTTTTAATCTCGTTGGAGGATTACATGTCAAACGCTCATCCGGCTGGAGTCCTAGGTAGCGGATCGAATCAACAGGTGTAAGTGGTACATCATTAAACAGAATGCATCTGGTTTATAAATTAGCTATTTAGCTTAGCAAGTAACACTAACTATACGTTGTATTTGGAAACAAGTCGGGACGTGTTGTAATTTTTTACTTTACAGGTGCATGTAAATTACAATGTGAAAGTTTTAAAACATCAAAACTGCCTATTACTAAACATCTCACCGTTAAAATGTATATAAAAAAAGAAAAAAGGAATAATACATTTATGCACCAATAGATTAAACTACCTGATATTTATGACAGTACGTTTAGTACAAGAGTCGGAAAGAAAAAAATTTCACCCCAAATTTTTTATTACTTTAATGAAAACTATGTATAATTACAAGTCAAAACTGATGAGTCTGCCAAGTATAGGTAGGGGGAATAAAAAATGGTGGCTGTTTCAAAACCTTAAAAAAACATTAATTTTTGCATTCGGAGTTCTATATCTTAAAAACTGCCAACAACACTAGCAAATCTAAAAGAACATGTTTTAAAGGAGAGTAAATTTGCTGAAATATTGGCCCTAATAGAGCTATTTACGTTCAATAGTTCTGGAGATATAGCCTTTTAAAAAGCAACATTTCATAAAAATGTACTGAAATATCAGTAGTTGGTGAATCTATTTTGAGAAATCTATATCTCAGGAACTATGTGACGTACTGATATCTATTAGCAATCAAATTAAAGCAAAATATTTCTACTCTAAAGTAGTTTATGACCTTTAACTTCGTAGGAATAGTAGTTTTCGTGATATTTGCTAAAATAAACTGATTTATAGTTGTTCGGACAATAAGTTTGATGTATGAAAAACTTCATTCATGAAATCATACAGATGTCTGTCTGCGCTCTAATTAAAGCTAGTTAAATTTAATATAAAATAGTTAATAATGTTTATCTTTGTAGGAGTAGTAGTTTTATGATATTTGACAAAATAAACTAAAAAATGTTAATTTATAGTTGTTCGTATAAAATGTTGGATTTTTGAAAAAATATATCTCTAGACCCATAAGACACACATATGTCTGCCAACACTCAAAATAAAGGAAATTTAACTTACTATAAAGTAGTTTATGACACTTATCTTCGTAGGGTTTATAGTTTTTATGATATTCAGATATGAATATAAATTTGGCAAATGAAAATTTGTCCGAACAACTTTAAATCTATTTATTTTAGCACATTTCATGAAAACTACAACTTATACGAAAATACCCGTCATAAACTACTTTATAGCTCATTAAACTAGCTTTAATTTGAGTACTAATAGGCAAAAATTCGACTAGTAATTTATGAAATTACCTAGTTTTCAATTAAATAATCAAAAATTTGGGTGCCATAACTGCCTTTTTTCTCCTCTTGGGCTCTTGTACTAGTTCAGTAGGATTTAGGAACCTGAAGAAATTTTTGGAAAATCGAATAAAATCTGTAATTGACAACGGTGAAGACAATTTTTAAAAGAATTGACGATAACTGCAATTTGTTGTATATAAACATTATTATAATCATTTATTAATTTTTTTTAATACATATATATATATGACTTTTTATATATATAATTACTTTTATATTATTCATATTAATGATCTCATATTACTCATATATTATTCATTTCTTATTTATTATATGTATCGATTCTTTTTATAATTATTAATTTCGGCTTAATATAGTTATATATTTTATTTTAATCTTTTTATGCGTGTGTTAAAGTGTTTTCTTAACTATTAGTAGATTGTAAATGTGAAAAAAAAATTAAACGTGTAAGAGAAGAAATAATAAATAGTAAAAAAAAAAAAAAAATCATGTATATCTTTAGCATATAATTCAAAACTTTTTATATTATATTATTTTTATATTTATATACTGTGACTATTTATATTAATAGGATTAAAAAAAATTGTGCTTTACTAGTCATAAGTATGGGCTATCCAATGAAATTGGGCGGCAGAATATTTGTAGTGTTTTTCTCTATATATATTATTTTTTGTAAAATAAAAATTGACTTTATTGGTAGGTACATAAATTATTGCAAATATGTAATTGGTTCTTGCATAATCTAGGACCAGAGGTGAACTTTTTAAATTAAATTATAAATTGTAGTTGAAGGATATTATCAGGACCAGATTCACCTAATAGTTCCGCTAGTGTCGGAACAACGGGTGCACCCTTAAAATACGAGTATATATGATTAAATAACACTGACAATTTTTAAGGTGAATAAAAAAAAAAATCATTATTTAATGCTCTTTTAAAGCTTATTGGTATTTTATAAACACCATTATTATGGTTTAACTATTATAGGTAGAAGTACATAGTTTTGGAATTAGTTACAATTAGGAATATTAATATAAGATACTATAACAACAATAGTAAAAAAAAAAGAGAAAAATATATTAATGAATAAATTAAAAATATAATATCTATTAAATAAATAAATACGTTGACATAATTAATACTGATTAAACGATAACACAATAATTCATAATGAAAATTAAGTTTAAATACAAATAAAATTAATACACCTGAAATAACATTTTCATTATCTTTTTTTCTTAAAATCGAACTTTACTTACTAAAATAAAGTAAAATAAGAATGAAAAATAAATGAAAAAAATAAAAGTACATAAAAAAAAAAAAATAAAATGTTTCTTAAAATATATACAAACAGAAGGATAAAGAAAATTAACATATCAATATTAAATGTGTCAGAATTTTTTGAAAACGTGTTATATGTTACACTATAAATATATTTCAATTTTATTTAAAACGAACAACGTTCAAGGAGATATGAGTTCGCTGTCTGTCGTGATTTGTCAAAAATCCCTTAATTTGGTGGGAGAGTGTAAATGTGACTAGAGATTATATTATGTTATCATTATGTTATTTTATTTATTTATTTATTCATACACATATTTTACGTTTGATTATTTTCATTTTGTTTATCCTTCTGTTTGAAAATATTTTAAGAGAGATTTTTTTTTCATTTATTTATTTATTTTGATTATTATATTATTTTTGTATGAATGTGATCATTCATCACCATTACCTATTGCCCACAACTGTGTGGCAGATTGTAATATCTATCAGTAAATAAAAAGTATTTTAAAACTAAAAAAATAAATAAATAAAAAAATTAGTGGCCATTCCTGCACTAGAGTGAAATGTTGAAGTATATAAGAATTACTTATGTATTAGTAAAATTGCTACTTTGTACTTTTTATTTAGTAAGCAGTGGAATGAAGTATTTAGTTAAGAAATGCTGATTTTTTTTAACCTAAAATATGTTTTCCATGAACATTTTCAATATTTAATTTAATTAATTTTAATTATTTTTTGCACTTTTTTTCATTTATTTGTTTATTTTTCATTCTATTTTATTTTATTTTAGTAAGAATGTGATCATTCATCACCGTTACCTATTGCCCACAACGGTGTGGCAGATTGTAATATCTATCAATAAATAAAGTAAAAAAAATAATAATAATTAAACAGAGGAACTTGAGATTTAGGAATATATAATATATAATAATTAATTAAATATTTACGTGCTAGCGTACAAATGTTCAATACAAAAACATCACATAATAATTCCATGCATAATTTAAATTGTGAAGAACGTAAGATTAAATATATTTTTAAAAAAGAAGATTTTAACTATTGTAAGCCCGAAACTTATTAAGACTTGGAGCCTATACAGATGGGTTTCACATGTGATGGATAAATTTCAAATACTTCTAATTAAGATTTTTGATAATTTTTAAATATAGGGAATCATTCTTAACGCCAGCTTGGTTTAAAAAATGTTTTAAATAATAAATTTCAATAATCAAAAATTGTACTCATAGTTAAATTTTAAGTAAACCATAATGAGTTTTGTAATCTGTTTTTTTAATATTATAAAATGATCGATCAAACTCTGTACTATTTAGTTTTATGAAAAACAGTTTTATGTGAATTCCACTAATAACACAAAAAAAGTAGAAGGGGAGTGAACTCATCCCAAGAACTCGAATTAGCGACGATTTTACCTTCTTTTTTTTTAATATCTTTATTGAAATTTCAAATGTATATTATATAATACATTCTGTAAATTTGATCTTAGTTAAAATGGAGTGTTACAGGCGTGTAGAGAAACTACCTATTGGTAGCACTATAGTGCCATTTTACATTAGTAGGTCTCGTGGCCATCTTCTTTTTAGGCGCCTCGGAGGATTGTCAGGAATGGAAGAGATGCAAGGTTAGAAACTAGGGGGGTAGAGTGGTTTGGGAGTTTATAATGGAAGGAGTGATATCTGGTTCGGGCTAGATCGGTTACATACGGAATATTAAGGTCTTTATATATGATTTTATTTGTGACAAAGTAAGGAGCATTGAGAATTTTACGAAGGATTTTGGATTGCAATGATTGAATACGAGAGGAATTCGAAGGTTTAGTGGAGCTCCGGTCTTATCTTACGTTAGAAACATTAACTTAAAAAGGGAAGAAGAGACTTGAGTTAAAAAATTAGTTAAATCGAGCAAAATTGAAAAAGAGGCTAAAATTAGAAAACCTGATTCTCAATGATTCTGCCTGCATGCCCCTTACCAAGTAATTATGATTTGTTATTAATTCAAACATAATAATAATTAATTTTTAGAAAATTCAGATGAGTTACTAAATGGATGAAAATTTTGTTATGTAAACTAGGAATAAGTTACACTTTCAAAAAAAGATTAATTTACGTTGCCTATTACATCAGAGACATATTTAGTAAAAATATTAAAAATTTAAAATATTAATTTTGTGTATATTAGAATTTTGTCTCTTATAGTTTTCCTCCCTACACTATAATATTAATTCTACGTCCAATTGGGTTGATCACATGTGTCAATAAATATCAAAAATTATTTTTTTTCGAGTTTTTATTGCGATCTTAAAATCTTGGGTACATCATCATAGAACCAATAGACACAGTATTTGAAATGTTTAACAACTAATTTTAATACGTAATTAATAGTTATTTATAATTTCACAGCTTAAAATAAATAACTAATTTATTGTATCAGTGATAAAAATGGTTTGAACACACAGAGGTTTCAAGTTGGTTCTACGAGAAACTCATGTTTAAAATTACGTCTCGTTCGAGTTCATTCCAGTTAGCTCGTTGAGATTACACAACAATCGCGGTATTTGTACAAGTACCGTTTCGGATTCGGTCATATCAGACAAAATTAATTCATTAGCTGCCCGTAGTCACCTTCTGCTTCGATAAGCAATTTCGTTTAATTACAATATTGTTGTCACTAACCCTCGTTTGTGTTTGTTCCAAAAGCTTTGTTCAAAGACAACCTTGTCAACATTCGGACTGGCATTTAATTACAGGAGACAACCTGTGCTTATCTCCGCAATGCTATTTGCCAGTGGTATATTCATACGGGTTGTAGCAGTGTAAATTAGTTTTTGAAGTGAAGAGGGTCTCTAGGGTCTGTGGGATACTTATTGAGGTTGAGATAAATGAATTTGTAGGTTTCGTTATTAGTATTGAATGAGGATTCCATTAAAAGCTCTTATCAAGATTATATTTCAAGTAGCGGATTGGAACTGTATGTAATCAAATAACATTGATGGTCCTGCTTTGGAATGTAAATAGGAATTCTCGTTTCAGTCCATCCGATTTTAATGCTCTTACCGACGTTTCAGTATTTTGTTCCTAACATCGGGATTCATCTGGTTCATTGCTAATACATCCATAGAAAATATTATGAGAATTAGTTGGTTGGGAGTGCGGTTAGGATATAACACGAATAAGTTATTTGAATAAAAAACTTATTTAATAGTGCCAACGTTTCGGTCACAATTTCTAACCTTCATCAGAGCTTAGAATAAAGAACAAGATAAAAACCAACGAGCACAAAAAAATAAATAACATAAAAAGAGAAAATATATAGAGAATGATTAAAGTAAATAATTTTACAGAATGAAAATTAATAAAAATAAAGTAATGAAAGAAGTGGAAAATAAAACGTATATACAGGTAATTAAATATATAAGCAAGATAATATAATTACGGAAATACAAATATAAGGTTATATCATGCAAATAAAATATGAATATTTTAATTTAATAATTAAAGTTATGGAAAAAATGAGAGAAAAAAATTAATTACCTATATGTACTTTTTATTTTTATAAATAGCATAAAAAGAGAAAATATATACAGAATGATTAAAGTAAATAATTTTACAGAATTAAAATTAATAAAAATAAAGTGATGAAAGAAGTGGAAAATAAAAGGTAATTAAATATGGATTATCTCTATAGGAAGTCTGGTGAGTCAATTCATAAAAAAAATTTTGAGGTTAATAACTTCCAGTTGAATGAAATTTGTATTAATGGCTGTGCTAAGGAGAAGTGAAGATGCACAAATAAGTTATAGTAGAAAAGAGAGAACTGTGTAAAGTGTGACATGATTTCCTACATGAAATTATGAGGTTTCAAGTACATGAATATGGGACAGTGGTCCCGAAACGTTGTACCATGTTATGATAATAATAAATACCAAATATTTGATTATTTATTGTTCACAAATATATAGTAATTTGCAATATTTTTATTAAATATGTGATATGTACCCATAGGTTTTAAAACACAAAATTGGGTGTAAAATACGATCAAATTTACATGTCTTCTATATAATAAAATCCATCTGCGTTCCTCTGCCTAGATTCAAGTATTAGCTATAGAGCGCTTACTGTATAGCTAATACCTGTTTATTTTTAAACTATATCAAAAGAAAATGTATGAGTAAGTATTGCAGGTACTTTATAACCCCTACTCTATGCCCATTTCTAAAATATATCAATATAAAATATAGGAACTAAGTTTCAAGAAATCTATATCCTGGAACACGATTGAGATAGTTTCAGACAGTAGTTAGACCGAAATAAAGTCGCATATACTTGCATGGGAACACTTAAACTAAATAAAGTTGGAGATATGGAAAAATTCGGAAGAATCGAAAGGAGAATTCTGAGGAAGATTTTGGGGCCTAAAACCAACAGTGATTTTGAATTTAAAATGAGACCCAGTGAAGAACTATATTTAAAAATTGAAAAGGTGACAGATGTTATAAAGAAACGAAGTCTATAATTTTATGGACATGTTCATAGAATAGATAGGGATAGACTAACAAATAAGCTCTTTGACCTATTATGAAATTTAAATCCAAACCCACTTGGTTTCGAAAAGTGGAAAATGACAGGAAGAAAATCGGCATGATAATAATTGATAGAACACTATTTCGAAAAACTATTCAATAGGAAGGTTTTCGGTAAAGGATTAAATCAACACATAGAAGGAAATGAACTCAGGATGAGAAGTAGCAGAACTCTTAAAGGATGAAGGAGGTGTGAGCTCGAAGGAAGCATGACCCAAGTTGATTTATTGTACCCTTTAAAAGGGATATTCGAAAAACAAAATATCTGGTGTATCCATTTATAAGGCTTGCATAACTGCTTTGAGTTCAAAGTCCAATTCAAAATTTTCAATATCTTTACAACTATTGACACCAACCTTCATCAACGGTCGAGTTATGTCTGTCATCTTATAGGTCGCCATGTTTAAATTCAAAGGCTGATGGTAATAACGGGTTTCGAGGACCTTCGTCGGGTGACCTGTGTCTGGTGCAAATCCTCAAAAACCCGGCTTGGTCGTTTCGATGGACAATGATGAACGGCAGAAAAATTTTGTTTATTCGATTTTGGGATTATACGAATCTTGTAAATATAATCTGAGGAAGTCTTATTTTTTTTTTCTTGTCCGATTACAATGTTTCATTATTAAGAATTATAAAACAAAAAAGATGATTTGTTCGGATAATGAGTAGTTCCGGATGATCGGAGCTCTACTGTATATCGAATAAAAAACGAGTATTACTTTCCATCGATCATAATAGTTTTTTGCACATTACTATAGTCATTAGGATCAACAATGTTTTATTTGCTACATACCATCTCTTATCCGAAATAGGCCTGGCTACATTATTCCGAATTAACGGAGTTCTGATCTACCCCGGAAAATTTAATAATCATATTATTCAGACAGATTATAATCAAGAGATATCCTTTCGCGATGAGGGAATTTTTAATAAATCGTGAATTCGTTGCTAAGCAGTCGCCATACATAAAACAGAATTATTTCTTCCTTGTTAATTAGGAACAAGTTGAGCAAATTAAATACTCGAGTTCTTTCGTCATTGGTCTTGTGTAACACATTTTTAATTTAAGATTTCCAATATGTAATTTTCTAAGTTGTACATTTCCTCCTAAAAATTAAAATTTGTATCGAAATATTAAAAAATTTAATATGCAAATCTTTATTTTATTTTTTTTTTTTTAATCACCATTGATTAATATTATTAGTTAAATTAGAATTTTGCTTAAAATAAAACTAAACGACTATAATAATAGCTGTTGGATTAGGACAATTTTTATTATATCAACAAGAAAATAATCAGGCTGTCAGGATATATTATTGTCCTGGAATTGTTGTTCGCGTAGAGTTGTACTATGTTTTTTTTCGTGTTTTATGAAGTTTTTTTTTCAAAAAGTTAATTTTCTGTTGGTATGGGTTTTCTAGGTGCTGAGAAACATAATTTAGGATTCTGCCGAGTTAAGCAGGCTTGGTGTGTAGTAATCAGTAGATGTGGAGTTGCCGAGATTTCTGGTGATGAGGTTAAGGAAGGGAAGAGAATTATTAATTTCAATTTCTGTTGTGAAACGAAATAGGGGATGGTTGGAATTAAAATCAGCAGGGATTTTCAGGATTAAGGGCCATAATAAACCGTCATTGTATTTTTTGATGAAAAAAAAACTACTATAATAATTAAATTGTTTATCAAATTTATTAGTATTTACCAATTTCTGAGATTAAGACATAATACTTTCAATCTTACCTTAATGACGTTAAATTATTAATTATTTAAGACTAAAATATATTGAAGACTTACATATAGGGTTAAAATTTTTAATTTCACACAAACAACCTAGCACATCCCATTTATTAATTTTTTTTCACAGTTCGATTTAATCATAATTTATTTCTTACGTTCAATAATTAAATAAAATAATTTCTAAGCATGGATCAGCCTCTGATATGGCACTGCTAAATAAAGTAGTGAATAATTAATGAAAAAACAAAAATTAATTTATTCAGAAGGTTGTGAAACTGTTTTCTTTTCGAATCCTTAGATAATTGAATGATTAAAATAACACAGAAATTATTGCTTTCGTTTCAATTATAAAATATTTTCTTTTAAAAAAGCGCGTTAAAGAAGTTTAACCAATGTAAAAAAAAAATAATTAGACTAATTAAGACTTGTAATTTCCTAATAACTCAGGATCAGGTATACCTATAATGCATCTAGGTATCAAAACCACGTAGTCGAGGTGAAGATCAAATAGGTTTTGATTTAACGGTTGCATGATTACCCGAGTTATCTATGACCACATAACTGTGGTTTTGTCCGAAACCACAAAATGGCGGTTTCTAAACACTTTATCAACTGCACCAAAAGATTTTGTTCTTCGCTAATCTGAAAGTTAAACAGCAATATTTTTAATTTGGATTATTCTATCATGTAATTTTTACCTTTGATTATTGTAATAATTTTAGATAATTTGTCCATTTTGGTTCTTTATTGGGTGTTCATGTTTTTTATGCAAGTTTTCTGTTGCTATTAGTTCATTTTGTTATTATTATTTACTTATCTATTAATAACTTTCATATATTATAACATTGAAAAAAAACAAAAACCAATATTAAAAAATAGAGTTCTACTACTGGGTAGTTTCTCTATATGCTGTATCATATCACTATGATCTTACTTCAAATTTGCTTGTATTTTTTATACAGTTGTAAATATCAATAAATAAATAAATTTAAAAAAATATATATAACGCAATTTTTACTTACCATTCTAATTCGAATAGAAATACATTTAAAATTGTATGGGTTTATTTTGGTTTGTTAAAGTTAACTGATTATCGTCACAACACCCATGGATCAAGAAAAAATTCATTTATATACTTTGTTAATTTCGTTAGTGCGGTGAGAAGACTGCGCTGCTCTACCACCACTCATACGTGGGGGATAGAGTGGGCTCGGGGATTCTCAGGTCGAGATTGTAAATATTGTATATATTTTATTTTACATTGATTATGTTCATTTTATTTATTTATTTTTCTATTATATCGTATACAGATTTTATTTATTTTTATTTTATGAATTTGTTCAATTAGCAATATTACTCATTGCCAAAGTTTATGGCAGATTATAATAATACTTATCAAAAAATAAAGTAATTATTATCTATCTAAAACAAAATTTTATTAGTGCGTTAATTTTTTATCACTCTTCAACACTTATACGATCTTTTATCTTAGAAATTAATTTTTCAAAAATCTTTGGTTTTGCAACGGTATATTTTAAATCTATACTGCTACTTTTTTCAACTTCGGGGAATAAAATTTTCAATAAGACCTTTATCTAGTTAGGTATCACAGTCTTTTTTATATTTACATATTATATTATATCAGTAGTTTATATTTTTCCATTTTTTATTATGACTAGCAACAAGAGATGTTTAGTTATCTCAAATAAAAAAAAGTTAAAGATACTTTACAGGAAACTATTTTAAAAATAAATTTCACTATTTCAAAACTTTTTCCATACCCTCTTTATTTATTTAAACAAATACAAATATATATACTACTTAAAACTAAGAATTATATATACACTAAGAACATTTAATCTTGGTTTGCCTTACGGCAT
>NW_027111310.1:376697-385597 GCF_000696795.3 Halyomorpha halys | reverse complement strand
TTAAGAGGGTATAAAAAAAAATTATGAAATAGTGAAATTTCATAATAATTCTTTGCTGATATTTATTAAAAGCAATTTATTGTATTATTGATTCAACGAGCTTTAAAAAAGTGTAAAATCAATATAACATTGAAATATTCAATAACTAATATTTAGAAAAATAAATCGACGTAAGTATCATTAGTTAGAACATTCCAAGCATATACAGTGCAATCTGGGTAATCCAAACTAAATGTTTCTGGGGGTGTTTGGATTACTGAAACGGATTCAAGAAAGTATAATAAAAAATGACTTAAAAAATTCTGAATGTACATAACAATAATTTTTTTAACATTTTTTTTTTTATTAGAAATTTGACAGTTTGAAGTTTTAAAAAATAATTCTTTTTTTTTTTTTTTTTTTTCTGAGTTGCTAGGAGTCTTAAAACATCGTTGGTCACTAGCTGTATTTTCAGCGGCTACACTTCGGCTTTCTTTTTCATCCCCAGTAATGCTAAGTGGTAATTTAATTTGTTAAAATTATATGATTGTTCATTTATAATTGAAAAAAAGTATAAATAAAAAAAAAAATATTCTTTGTATGAATTTATTTAAAACGCGATAAAAAAAAAATATAGTTTACCAACAAAATTTGTATTATATACATTTATACTATTAATTAAATTAATTTTACAGATTCAAATGATTTAGGAAATACATATTATGTAATTCCAATTCCAATAAAATGTATTATGAACGCTTTCGTAGGAATGAGATTAGCCGATAAAAAAATTCTATTTCGATTTTTATGATGATTACAATAACTTGCCTATAGATCAGGAAGTTAAAAATGTCCTGTTGAGTTTTCTTAAAGAAATAACTCTATTTATTTATTAATTTTTTTTTTAAAGCCAGTTCGAATTACTGGATTGTCCAGAGCATTGATATTACACTGTACTTCATTAAATATTTGATTTCAATTTCGTAAAACTTTTTGTTTTTCATAAACACATACACTCCATTTTGCAAGACTTGATTCTTAAGACTTTATAGGTCTTATAATAATATAATTATAAAATTATATAAATATTATATTATAAATATAAGGATATTATAATGTGGCCATTGATAACTGGAATTTACAATTTTTGATGACCGTAGTACCTCCCCATACGGCTTATATTTCAAGTATAGCTTGGTTTGAGTAACAATTGATTTGATACACATTGTTAGGATGGGATTAACTCTGGGAGTAACGAATGGATCATTTTTAGTTCATACCTCATATGTGATATAATATTATTATTAGTGAAATTAGCAAATTAAATGCAATAGGATTACATCAAAAAAAGGTTCATGAAGTTCCACTTCCAGTTACCTACAGTTAAAGAAGCAGTGACCTACAACTTGGGAAACCCAACCACAACCAGAAGACTGAAGCCCAGGCTGCTGCAGGACATATAAATTCTATATTTATCAGTCCTGTTATTGCCACTCTAAAATTTTATATTATCTTAATTTCTATTTTTTTTTCTCATCATCTTTTTCTTAAATTCACTTTCATTTTTTTCCATTAGAAGTCAATTATTTATTTTGTTAAATCCATAAATGTCATTGTTTTTGTTATTAACTTTACTTTTACCTTTTATTAAGAATTATTATATTAATCTATTTATTTTATCTTAATTTTTTGTTTTATTTATAACATTGTATATAGTTAGGGGTGTCTTTTGTATAAGACCCCCCTATAATCAATTGTTAAAAAAAAAAACCTCTTACATTAACTATGTAAGGCCCACCAGGCCGATCTGGTATTAAATAAATAAATAAAAATAAATACAATAATTATTATGCTGAATCGTTTAAAAATGACTCGGGAAGGAATCACCCTCCGCCAGCACTCCATTGTTTACGATGATAAAATAAGCAGAAGTAATTTAATTAGCAACTCTCATTGGAAAATTTTTAATTAACTTTATTAAAAATACTTCCTCATTCTAAAAAACCAACTCTGATTAATGGTGAACAAAGAAAGGCAATTCTTATACAAACACTAACTGAAAAATTTGGCAGCTCTCACAAACATGGAAGGAGATGGTGCCAGATTCCAAGCATCTTTGGTGGTCCCACTTTACTTATTAACTAGCGGCTCATAAATCACTTTTTTTTCTAGTTTCTTGACAATCGTTCTTGTACCTCTTTCATGTAGGATCTGGTTACGTTCTTCTGGGTCAGGTTAATAGTCTGTGGGAAACTGAGAAAATCTATTTTCTTTAAGAAACAGAGTTAAAAATATTCGAGTCTATAATTGAGTGACGTATCAATCTCACTCTGTGACACCATCGATACAGGAGGGTTCATTGACCGATAAGGCGACTTTTTTAAATATAATTTACTTATTGTTATTTACATCTGTATAAAAATATATAATAATAATAATGAAGGGCTAGCGAACCTGAAGGTTCGATGCCGATACCACCAATCGCTCTCTACATACACCCTTCCAATGATGTGCCTCTAAACCCAATTCTACTAAATCAGTTTTAACGCAATGCTCCCACCCACGTTTCGGTCTACCCCTCGGACGTTTACCTGGCGGTTCAGTCTTTATTAACACATTATTAAGCCCTACAACCTTACACGCCCATCTTAAACGCCGCAATACTATAACATGAATTATATTTACTGGGTACAGGTCCTTTAATTGTAGTCTTCTAAATTCTCCCGTTAATTCATCCTTTTTCGGTCCGAATATTTTACGTAATACTTAATTAATTAGCGCCTTAAGGTGCTGTTCATCCCTTAATGTAAGAGGCCACGTTTCGCATCCATAAAGAACAATGGGAAGGATAATAGTTTTGTAAATTCTAATTTTTAAGTTTTTGGAACTTTCTATCCAAGGCGCGAGGTAAGCAGTTTCAAATTGAAAAATAACAAGCATTTCCTGCCTTCAATCTCGCTGTTATTTTCTCATTAATTTCATTTTTTCTAGTTAATGTTGAACCTAAATACTTAAACTTATCTAACTGTTCAGACGTATTTCCTCCTATATCTATATCACGGAAATTGCTCGCGTTTCAACTAATAACCCATGTACTTACTGACCAATTTATCCATATTTATTTCAAGACCTCGTTCCACACCGGAGTATAAAAATATGTATATATAGGAGTACAAATTTATGTATATATATATACTAATATAAATATTAAAAAAATATATATTTATATACATATAAAAATATATACAACAAGTAAATTTGCTGTTGGTTGGAAGTTTATCATGGAAGGACAACTTAAAACAAGTTTTTAAAGCTTAATTTTTTTTTTTTTTAACCAATTTGTTTTTTACTTAACGATTTTGACTCTTTTGAGATGTGTGATAATTTTTCGGTTAGTTATTTTAGAAACTTTTTGTTCCATTTTCTTTATTGGTGAATTATAATTTTGTATATTGTTTTTATGAAGTATATGGAAGAGTGAAATTAAAAAAAGAGATGCCGAAAACAACAACATTGATTCCATTTAATAAGAAAAAAATATTGATTTTCTTCCCAATTCTTAATTTACTATTGATTATTGAAGATAAAAAATCAAACCCTTCCCAATTTTACGGTTACTTACCCATAATTTTCTTTTTTTTCGTATGACAATAAAATAAACTTATAAAATGTGAATAGGGATATTTCTGATTATTTTTTTTTTTTTATTCGCTTTAATCAAAATACCCCCTCCCCCCTTTTTCTGTTTGTTAGATAAAGATAAAAAGTAAACAACTAGTATTATATATTTTTAAGGTACGATTAAAGGATAGTCAACATGAAGAATACTCATTTTAATCACGTAATATTCTAACGATGGAAAGACATAATCTTAAACCAGAATTTCGCATTATCATCGGTCGGGAGTAGCGGCACGTGGATGTAACCGATGATGCAGTTGGCGTTTCCCAGAGTGTGGTCTCCAGGGCTTTAGTCCGATTTAGGAGAAAAAACGGAAGTACCCATAGGATACCTGGTACATTGGAGTACATTGTATCTCAATGCATTACAACACGAAGGGATGACAAATATTGTTGTTACTACGAAAAACAACCCCTTTCGTAGCTATCGGAGCACCTTAAATAAAGTAGCTAATGTTCTGCCTAGGGTCATATCAACACAAATCAATTGTAATTGTTTGTGGGAAGTTATTCTTACATCTTATACACTACCCACAGAAATATTGGTCATCGGTGACTCCACATATTATGGTGCAGAGAGCGCGTAGATGAAGATTGCAATGCTATTATGGGTACAGACAAGTTTCGTTTCTGTTTTTACAGTGATAGTAAACACCGAGACCATACCAAGAACATGGAATGTGTACTCTGCTATAGTTTGTGCCCACTTCAATGCTGTCTGGAGGATGGGTTGTGATGGTATAGGCCGGAATCTACTCAGCGGTACGGACTCTACTTTATATTGTAAATAGTAATATTAGAACGTTATGTTTAAGAAATCATAAAGGAGTCTTCTCATAGTTAGCCCTGTGTTTTCTTGATGACCATGCGCGATTTCGGAAGGGAAAAGTTGTTCATCAAAGTCATGAATACCCGAGCATTTCAAATCTGCTCTTTCACGCACTGTCTCCAAATCTCAGTTCTCTTGAACAGGTGGGATGCATTGCAGAGAAGGCTTTTTGACTACCATCCGCGGCCTCTTAACCTCCAGCAACTGAAAGTACTACCACGTTAATGTGATGAAATTCCTTACGAAATCAATGACAACATTATAAAAAGTATGCCCATTAAATGCAGAGAGGTGATCCGTTGGAAATTACACAAATTATTGATCGATAAAAAAAGTTTACAAAAAACTTTATTGTTTTTTATAAGCACTTTTTACGAAATTTCGCCACGTCAAATACAATCTTATATGCACTAATTTTTAATGCATAAAAATCCCAAGGAAAATAAATTGTACATAACTAACAATACCTCTATTCATTTTTTAGCTGTTTATTTTGTAGTTGAAATAAATAAATATATCTTTGACGTTTTGATAATAATTAGTTGCTTTTATTGTGGATTGAATATTTGAAGTACATATTAATACATAATATTTAAGCAATAAATTGAATAGTCGTGAAATAAAATATCTACCACTAATAAAATTAAAATAAATAAAACTAATTGTAAATACAAGTTTAAATCTGCTATTTTAAAATAATTAGATATATAAACGTTATCAAATGTTAAAATGAGAAATTGTAAAGGTCAAAAAAATTCTAATTACAAAAACGTAAATCAGAAATTAGGACAATAAAGAGTATATTTTAATTTAGTAATGAAACCAATCATTTAAAAAAATTGATAAAAATGAATATTTTTGTGTAATATGGATGGTAAAATATATTACTAGAACTTTAATCTTTACTAGTTAAAGAAAAAATATTACTAAAATAAAAAAACATTTTGCTCTGTTTAACCCGACTTTTGGATTTAAAAACAAATTATTTGGGTATAAATGTATTGTGAAAATTTGGTCAAAGTTGACGACGTTTTTCCAATATTTTGCCTGATAAATACTATCCGAATTATCCAAATCACAAAACGGTATTAACATATTAAAATAAAAAACGTAATATGTAGCCGGAGGAAGTAATAAATACGCCGACTTTCTCATTTTCTATTAATATCTTCTGAGGATATGAATGAGGATCCCATCAATAAATCCCGATTTATATAATCTAATCGGACTCATTCGTGTTTCAGAAAAAGTTATGTGATTTCGAAAATAGACATACTTATATTTTGTTAAAATTCGAATCAAGGTTAGTAGTTTAAAAAAAAAAAAAGAACAAAACATATATTTTTTATATGTATGTAAAATAGAGAAATTCGGACAATGTAATTAGTATCTAGAAAATTGTATGTATATGGGGGTATCCCGAAAAAAAGTTGTAAATATTGCATATTATATATTTATGCTATAAAAATATGTTTAAAAAAATAACTGGATTTTTTTGGTTTTTCTTGAATAAAATAAACAACCGATCGTCTGCAGAGGTAGCAAATCAAGATTTTTTAATATCGATCCAGATTGTGGCTTTAGCGCACTTGCTCAACCTCCACTGACTCACTACCAGTGATGTAGCGAGAGGGATGCGCTGGGATCTTTAGAGCTCTGCTCTACCCCTCACACGTGGGGGATAGAGTGGGCTCTGGGATCCTCAGGTCAATTGTGTACATGTTGTATGTAGAAGTGTAAATGTGATTAGAGATTCTTTTATTTTATTTATTTATTTTTTCATGCACATAGTTTGATCATGTTCATTTTCTTTATCCTACTGTTTGTATATATTTTAAGAGAGATTTTATTTATTTTTACGTACTTTTTTTCATTTATTTAATTATTTTAATATGAATGTGATTGTTCATCACTATTACCTATTGCCCGCATTGGTGTGGTTGATTGTAGTATCTATCAATAAATAAAGTTTTAAAAATTAAAAAAAAAAAGTATGTCAATCCAAACCCATATATAATAATATAAAAATAAATCGGAATTACCGGACCTTATGTGTTTGTAATAACTGGTTATAATTACACAAACCAATGATTATTTTACTATTTAAAGCCCAAAAATACCTATTCGTTTTGTTTTTTTTACTCCCTAATTAAATTTTGGACCATTTCTAGTTGCTTAACATTTTTTTTTATTGATTGAGGGGGATGGAGGTTGTGTTTAATCAAGTTTTTTAAAATCTGGGTGGTCCTGTGAACTGGGAAAAGTTGTTAACTTTTCAGGCGAGGTCTGGAGTATAAAAAAAAAAAAAAAAAAAAACTGGAGTATTTTTTTTTTTTTTTTTTTTTTTTTTTTTTTTTTTTTTTTTAAGTTTGCTTAAGTTAATGTAATAGGAAGGACTATCTCAGGGAAGCCATCCCAGTGGCATTTAATTAAAAGCTCTCTCAGTCCCAGCTCATAGACTGACTGTTGCTGCTTCAACTGCTGGACCGTATAGATCAACTTTACACACTTTTATAACACATTACAGCTTATAACTATTATAACTAATTTTTACTAATAATACTAGTTCACTTTGTCTATTTGTTCAGTATAAAGTTCCGTCGATAAAAAATTGTCTACCAACCCAAAACACTAAATAGGTTTATTGATAGCAGTAATAGAAAATTGCATTATATTTAACTATATAATTCCTTATCATTTGTAATATCGTTTTTTCAGAAATTGCAAACTTTTATTTATTGGACAATGGGTAATAGTTATGATTGTGCACTTCCATACAAAATAAAAAAAAAAAAAAATACATGAATATAAAAAAAAAGTAATATAAAAATAAATAAAATCTCTATATGTATATACGAAGAAAAATAAATGAATATAATCAAATTAAGTAAAATAAATAATATACAATATTTACAATCTCGACCTACGGATCCCCGATCCTACTCTGTCCCCCGCGCATGAGGGGTAAAGTAAGGCCCTTCGAGATCCCAGCCCAGCCCTCTCATCGTTATAATGAGCCAGTGGAGGCTGAGCAAATGCGCTAAAACCACTTTTAATAGAAATCCAATCTATACAACTATTTTTTAACCTGAAAAATAAACTAAAATATGTCCTATAACATTTACAATAAATATTTATTTAGCATATACAGTAAAAAATTAATAAGGAAAAATAATTGTAGTTAATTTATGTAAGACTCTAAATTAAAAGTTAATTATTCCAGACCTAAGACATACGAGGAAAATATTTAATTTAATTAGTTTTTATTTAATTAGTTAATTTAAATAATTAAATATACAAAAACGTGAGAAAAAAAAAATCGCACGACTTTCACAAACCTCACTACTCTGCGTATAAATTAATTAATATATAAGTCAGGAAGTGTAAAAACGTATTATTTCCATGACAACCAGGGATTCGGAAAACATTAATTTATAAATTTTATTTTTCATGGGGTTTTCGCCACTTTACATCATTTTCAAGGACTATGCATATTAGCTATTATTTTTCCTAAAATTTTTGGCTTTTTAACTATATATTATTAGACGGATCTTTTCTTTCAATATATTCATTTAACTCTATAAAATATATGGTGAGGAGAATATCTATAGTATTGTGATCTTGAAAAATTTCGAAAAAATCTTTTCTTATAAAAATACACACTTTAAGTTACCTTAATCTAAATTTCGCGGAATGGTCCGTGTGTTTGCGTTCAGCTAAACTATGGAGGTTCTGTTTTATACATATTTTAAACCATTTTCAAAACCACTCTAACGATTTTGATATAATTTTCATATCGATATAAAAGTTCTTTTTTTCTATCAGTAAGTTCTTAAGTATTCTAGGCTTCAATGCTGAATTTTCAAAAAGGTTCCTCCAAGGTACCATCAATTTGAAATAAATAACAATCTCTCATTTTTCGCAGTTATAAACAATTAATAAATATAAACTATGAATGACTTTGATTTTTAAAAAAGGTATAATTATATTTTTTCGCATTTTCTTAGTTGCTATGACAATAGTCATATTTTTTTTACTACTGTCATAGCAACCAAAACAACTAGAAAGCACAATAATAGAATTTTTTTATTTTACTATCTTAAATGATATAATATAATTTTCTAATGAAAATATTGTTAGGGAAAGTTTTTCCATAGTGATTATAATGATGTTGCTGTTTCGAAACAAGCAGATGAACAATCCGTACAGTGTAATCTGGGTAATCCGATCTGATTGTTGCAGGAGGAGGGTGATCGGATTACTGAAGTTCGGATTAAAGAGAGTATTTAGAAAAATAGAACAAAACAATTCAACAATATTACTTACTTACTATATATTTTATATTATACCAGATCGGCCTGGTGGGCCTTACATGGTTGATATAACCGTTATATTATATATATATATATATA
>NW_027111310.1:375895-376462 GCF_000696795.3 Halyomorpha halys | reverse complement strand
AAAGATTTTTATTTATTTAATTTTTTTACACATTTCTTTCGAAATTTGACAGTTTGAAGTTTTAAAAAGTCTTAAAACATTGCTGGCCACTAGCTGTGTATTTTGGGTGGCTACAGTTTGATTTTATTTTACCTCACCAGTAATGCTAAGTGATAAAAGATTTTTTATTAAAATGATAACATTATTCATTTTTAAGTGTAAAAAAGTATAAATAAAAATAAAAAATAATCTTTTTGTGGATTAATTTAAAACGTGATTAAAAAAAAAATGAGTTGACCATCAAAATTTGTATTATTCCTATTTTTACTATTAATTAAATAAGTTTTACTGAGTCAAATGATTTATACAATAGATATTATGTACTTCTAATTCCAATAGAATATATTATGAACACTTTCATAGGAATTAGATTACCCGAAATCAAAACTGTGTAGAAATTTATATTTTCGATTTTTATGGTGATTACAATAACTTGCCTTCGGAAAGTTATGAATGTCCTTTACACATGTGTACTTTTATTTTAAATCAAGAAAGTCATTGGTTGTGACGTTTTCACAAAAAAAAAAA
>NW_027111310.1:355217-375249 GCF_000696795.3 Halyomorpha halys | reverse complement strand
GTCATTGGTTGTGACGTTTTCACAAAAAAAAAAAGAAAAAGATTTTTGTTTAACACCTGTTCGAATCCCTGGTGAGTTCGGAGTACCGAAGTTCGGATTATCGAGATTACACTGTTCGATTCGTGATAAATCTTTTCCACGCTTGTGCGTATTCCGTCATCTGGAAGAAACCTCTAAAATGTGCGTTTAAAATCATCCATCATATTATTATATGATAACATGGGTTAGTTAATTGACAAAAATTTTTTAGTTTTTCTAAGCCTAATGATACAGCAGATTTAATTTAAAATTAATTTCCATACACAAGACAGATCTACATGACTGTAATAAGGCCAATCTGGACATACGGAGTTGAGCTTTGGGCCACTAAACTCCTTCGAATTCTTCTCATATTCAATCATTGCAATCCAAAATCCTCAATGCTCCTTACTTTGTCACAAAGACCTTATGATATATAAAGACCTTTATGTTCCACAAGTAACCGATCTAGCCCGAACCAGATATCATTCCTTCCATTACAAACTCTCTAACCACCTAAACTCCACTAGTAATCTTGCTTCCTCTTCCATTTCGGACAATCCTCCGAGGCGCCTCAAAAAGAAGATGACCACGAGACCTGCTAATGTAAAACTTCATTAGAGCGCTACTAATGGGGGGAAGAAATGATATCGGGTTCGGGCTAGATCGGTTACATAAGGAACGTTTAGGTCTTTATGGATGGTTTTATTAGTAACAAAATAAGGATCATTGAGGATTTTACGAAGGATTTTGGATTGTAAGGATTGGATACAAGAGGATTTCAAAGGTTTAGTGGAGCCCCAAAGCTCAACTCCGTATGTCCAGATGGGGCTTATTATTGTCATGTAGATCAGTCTTTTGTAATGAGTTGGAAGTTTAGACCGTTTGTCTTAAGTGCTGTAATAGTCGGAATCTGCGTGTCTTTCCTGTTTCCTGTCTTTTCAGTCTTGTGTGAGGATTCCAGGTTAGTCGTTTGTCAAGTTGTAGTCCAAGATAACGAATCTGTTCTACAGGGGGTAAGAGCTACATTATTAAAGTATACTGTAGGGCAGTCGCCAGTTTTACGACGACGAGTAAATGTGATTTGATGGGATTTATTTTTATCCTCCAATTTCGACACCATTCTTCGAGGGTTGTGATGTGGGACTGGTGAGTTTGGGATGCAATCAAAGGGTTATTACTAACTGTGACCAAACATGTGTCATCAGCATACGTGGTAAGGATAGTGTTAGGAGTTGTTGGGTTGTCAGCTGTAAATAAATAAAAAAAAAAAAATTAATTTCCAAGTAATGATGTACCATTAGGCGAATATGTAACCGAGTGTTTATCAGTGAGGCGCAGAATTTATTCACCAGTCAGTGAATAATACCAGAATCTACATTAAAGTAGTAAGTCCCCCTCGTAATAGAGGATCCCGAACAGAATGTTAAAATCTGAATACAGACGAGAAGGGGATATGTTAATCCTGGCGCCAGTGTAGACATGTATCCGCCCTTATTTGGCCCTCATGGACAGTATAATGGACAAGGACCCTTACATAGGCATTATTGGTAGTTCTGCAGCTTCGTCTGGAAATTTAGATCCTGGCTCGTTAAGCACCCTCAAGTTTCGGCCGTAACTTAACGACCTCCTGAAACGATGCTATCTGAGTACGAAGAGGAAATTAAGGGTTACAAAATTTAATTAATCATAATAAGGATAATATGGAGTATTGGTTATATCTCCTGTAGCGATTATGGTTAGACCTGGGAGATTCCCTCACCTTAGGAACTTCCGCAGTTTACAGTATGAGAGGGTGTGGAAATTTAATACTCATATCACTTATTACCTCAGTGATACAAATCACCGTTCCATTTATTTTCCCTCTTTTTTGGATTTTTTTTTAGGTGTTCAATGATTCTTTTTATAGAGCTCTCAAGAGCAGTTTCATGGATCTTCAGTATCAATAGCCCCCGACAACGGTATTTGCTTTTTCTTAGAATTGAAAACTTGATTCCACGTGGAAATCTATTGCTTACAACTAGTTGCAGTGCTCTGTTTTCTGATAAATGAAATATTGCCCACGATGAAAATATTATATATTTCATGAACTTTTTCACCATCAAATGTTTTTTCCCCATTATTTTTTTAAACGGTTTTATTTTCAAATTTATCCCACAAAAAACATATTAACTATTTAAGAAAAAATCTCTAATGTTTTTTCCTGGAAACATCTGTTTTGAACTTTCAGTTTCTTGACTATATAAAGTGCGTCTATCGCAATCACGGATTAGCCGAAAAATCAATTTAATATAAGAATTTTATCCGAAATTTTATTTTTAATACAGTGAAAAACGTTCCGAGGTACAATGATTCCTGTTGATGTGGGATGAGATCGTACTCTTGGACGTTTTGATGGACTGTACTATCAAATGTTTTATTTTGGTTTTGAAAGGATTTATTTTAGGAGCCAGCACTCCAAAAAAACTTAGTGAATTTATAAGAAAAAAACTTCTATGATTTTTATCTTAAAACACTCTTCTTTACCTTCATTTTTGATTGATTCTAATAGGGCGTCTAGTCTCTAGTCTCAACGCGGATTAGGCGAAAATTAAATTTAATATACGAATTTCGTAATCAATTTTGGCTAATTTGATTTTGTATAACAGTAGATCCCAAACTGTGTACCGAGGAACCTGTAAACCACAGGTTCTGCAAGTGAATGCCACTTTTTCAAAATATAACCAAAAAAAAATTATATTAGAAAATTGGAATGAAAATGACAAATATACCGTGCATTTCTGTGATTACATTGCACTGTTTTTTTTTCATATTTGCCTAAATATCCAACCACTCTAAGGATAATTGTATCCCATTTTTTAAAAGCTTAATAAGGATGTGGCGAAATATTTTTAGTATAAGGGTGCTACGAATTTTTTTTAGCCTAAAATGGTGCCGTGGTGAAAACGATTGGGAACCGCTGCTGTATAAAATATTTATCTTCGTAAAATCCGTAGTTTTATAGTTATAAGTGAAAAACGTTCTATGGTGTCTAAATTAAGGGCCAGGAGCGTACCTTGCACGAAATAAAATATTCGTGTAATTTGTTTTCAAAACAAATTAATTTTTTTTTTATTCATTTTATTTTTCCGCCCGCTTTGTAACGTATTATTTTACTTCTTAAACTTTTTTCTTACACATTTATCGTCCCCCTCTTATATGCGTTTCCTCTTTTTAACTGTTATTAAATACCCATGACACTTTGTCACCTTCCCTACTTCGCCATCCTTGTACATATATATTTTTAACATTTTCCAAAAACCATTTTTCGTCACCCTCTCACACACTTTCTTCCTCTAAATATTTTCTACTTTTTAATTTTTTATTTTTTACCCGCTCGTAACGTTTTCCTCTTAAAAACAGTCATTCTTGTAACGTCTTTTTTAATTCGGAGTTTTGCCATTATCGGCGCAGAATACCACTTGGCTTTTGCTTTTCAAGGTAACAGGTTCGTTTTATTCACTTTTTTATTCCCTATCTTTATTTTACCATCCCTTCTTTTCTCATTTTCCTTACCCACGTTATTAGTTATGTTCACCATATATTATTATTGTTGTTTTCAAAATATTTTTTTTAATATTCATTTCTTTTGTTAATACATATATTTTCTTTCTCTTAACTTTATTTTTCTTTTCATATTTCAATTTTTAAATTATTAATAACTAATATATTTATACTTCTTTGCATTATACAACTTTATGTTATTTTACCTACTTGTTCAATTACCTATGTATACATTTTATTTTCCACTTCTCTCATCACTTCATTTTATTAATTCTGCATAATTATTCATTTTCTGTTTATATTTTCTTTCTTCTTTTTTTTTTTTTTATACTTATTGGTTGTTATCTTGTTATATTCTTAGCCCTGATGAAGGTTAGAAACGTTGGCACAATTAAATAAGTTACATTAACTTATTTGTGTTTCATTTTAACCGCACCTTTATCTTCTCGAATAATTTAATAATTATATTTGCATATAGGGTTTTTATTGGTTATTTGATAAGATTTAAGAATAGTTAGGAAATCTACGAAAGATAATCTAATAGTTCTTATGGAGACAGAAGTACTCACCTAATTAGTTTTATAACCCCTCATTATCTTTAGTTATGAACGAAAACTTAACATTCTATTTTAAGTATATTTGAATTTAAAAATATCTGAAACGTATTTTAGACCATTGTGATGCCAACCTTTTGACTTCTAATGATATATATTGTTAAGTGCACGCTGTTAATTATCGTTTTATAACATTGCTCCTGTGCATTGCCTGAATAATGCCGGGCTAAAATAGAGAGCAATAGTAAATTGTGATTTTGCGATAAGGCGCCGCACCTCTAGAGCGGTGGCCGTAACCCGTTCACTGTCTGCTCTAGGTTAACAAGACAGCGGATTCGTTGCGACAACCCGATCAGATAGTCGTCAAGATTCCATAGGAGATAGCTTGGTTCTCTATTTATCATTTTCCAAAAAAGGTGCAAATTATGTGAGGTTTTCTGTCATTGACAAAAGTTCAAGTTGAACGCATTTCACCTTATAATTAAATTTAATTGGAATATTAAAATATGCAGGTAGTGCAATAAATTAATCAACCCTGTTCAGAAAGCTGTAACTTAATATGATCCTCCCAAATACGTCTTGGATGTTCATGCGTTTGGTCAGTTCTAACTAATATTAAAGCGATTTGTTCGTTTTAAAACCCTATAACTAGCGATCACATTATTGTATTATGTAGCCGTCTTAAAGAAACACCATGGTTGCTTCTCAGTTGTACTTAACATTTGTCTTATGTTCCTTCAAACAAACAAAATATTTTTGGAATGTCTACAGGATGTTTTTTCTAAAAGTGGCTGCAAACGCTCAAGCAAAGCCGAAGATAAAAACGGCAGTAGCTTCGGGACCTTTTGCGAATATGCCACTGGATTCCTTGCAATGATCAGCATCTCCTGTCCTGAGTATATATAGCACTAGCGATCTAGCATACATTGGGTTCCAATATCATTGACGTGGCTGGAAGAGAAGCGCTGGGATCTCTTAGAGCTCAGCTTTGCCTTCCACACTAATGTAGCAAGGCTTGGTACAGTGTTCCTAAGTCTGACTGTAAATTCTATACGTAGATGCGAATATCTATTAAGATTTTTTTATTTTATTTTTGTTAGTATGTATTAATATTACTTTGTTGTTATTTCTTTATTATTATCATTATTGTTATATTTTTATTTTATTCATTATCATATTTTTCTTCATTATTTTGTCTTGCATATATAGTTTGAATGTATGAATGAATACACATTGCCATGGATTGTGGCAGTTTGTATTAATGTTCATCAATAAATAAATTATTTATCTAAAACAATTATTGGGAGTAGTTATGTAGAGTACTTTAATTGTAACACCAGTGTATATTATTCAAAAAAATATAACAAGTTCATTAATAAAAGAGAATGTACTCGTGGAGTAATAACAGATAAAATAATGAAGATTGATCTATAAAAATAATTTAAAAATACGGAAAAACTAAAAGAAGGAATTATGATATAAGTATGGGCCGCCCGTAGCTCAGTAGTAAGATACAGTCCTATCAAATTGAGATCTTTTGGCGCTGCCGGTTCGAATCCGGCCTGGGGCATTGATTTTTTTCATTGAGTGCCCAACCATGGTTAGGCAGTATAGGACTCCAATGAGAGTCTTGACCGAAAAAAAAAAAAAAAAAATGATGTCAGTATTGTGGAATGATAAATGAGTGATGAAGATTTAGTGCGTGTTCCTGTGTAACGATAAAGATGACTCTTTAGTTACGTTCTTTATTAGTCAATACAACAATATTTACACTTGACATATATAACAAAACATTCATAATTATTATTAACATAACGTTCAGTTTTTTTAGATAACAACACACAAGTTCTTCATAATTAATTAATTGTAATTGATCATATGGCGAGAGGTTTCAAATGGATTTGCCACTAAAACATATGTAAAATAATGAAACTTTAAATGAATTATAATTAAAAATAGATTTAAAAGAAATATACTAAAGAAATAAAAATGTTGATAATAATTTCGACAGTGGCAAACCCATTTCAAACACTCTCTTTGCAAACGTCAACTATTGCCGCTGAAGACGTTAATCTTGCCACCACAAAGATAAAGTTGAAACAAAAGAAAATGTCGAAAATACTTACTTTGAGACTAAACGCTAGGCAAAGAACTAAACAAAATTTAAGAAAAATGTTTGTTTAGCGAATACCGGAGGTGTGAGGGAAAAACAATTGGCAGTCACAATTGCCAGTTAAATGATGTTATAGAGACGTTTAGACAATATAAACAATTGATTGCTGTTTTGTTCTACTTTTTGCTATTGATTGAAATATATTGTAATTATACTAATAAAAAAAGTTTATTATTGAAACCAAAACGATTAAATTGTAGGAAGATAGTCCGGGTTGCGGTCAATAAAGGTATCAAAATAGTAAAGGAAAACTATTTATTGTCAATAAACGTTTCGTCCCACTTTATAGGGCTTCGTCAGGATTGTCTGATTGTATAACAAAGGACAACTATTTATTGGTCAACTATATTCTTCCAATATAAACAAAACAATTAAACTATGTTACAATTTATTTTTCTGGCTGCTTAGAAAATTATTTGGGATAATTATGGACACCCGTAGCATCTATGGCGTCTGCGTGGTTATGGGATTTTATTCTAACGATGAAATAATGTCAGGCCTATCAAACATAAATAAGGGTCTTGAAAAAGATATGATTTGAAAAAATGAAACATTATACAGATATACGAAATTTCGGATAAGGATTTGATGCGAGAAGGACTCGATAATTTGTCCCGTCCAGCTCATACTTATCGAATCAGACCCGATAAAAGTCGGGAAGATTGATTTTGTTAAAATGAATTGGCAGTTTTGACCGTTTGTCAATTAGTCTCTTGCCGTTTCATTCTTTGACGAAGATGCCGCGTTAGCTATTTCTTATAACCGAGTCCTAGATAACGGTCGTCTTCTGCAGTCATTATCAAAGAATGTTAGGATCATTCTGCTATGATCATTCCTCAGTTAGATTTTAATGAAAAAAGATTCCAAAACAAATTCCTTAGTCTCTCAAATACCAGTAAAAAAAATAAAAATAATAATAAACTAAAAACGAGTTTACTGATCGCTATACCAACTATCAGAGTAGAAACGTAAATTAAATAAATCCAGACCAGCGATAGCTCGTTTCCAAGTCTAAACGAAGTTAACCAAATACAGTTGAAATCGTTTATAGCGTTACCGGTTGTAAGGAACAAGCAATAATAATGTACAAAATCCTCGATCCCTTGAAAAATTATAAATAAACTAATTAAATATTGTGAATGAAAATCCTCTTTCCTAATTAATTTTTTTATTTATTTATTACATCAACGACGTTTCAGGGCTGTTACTCCTCATATCTTATGCACAAAACAATTAATAAATAAACAATATTTTTTAAAAAATAATTACCTGATTAAATATATCTTTTAATATCACATTTTCTGTTAAATAAAGGAAGAAGAAAAAAACTGTTTATTATTGTTATTTGTTATGTTTATTTCGTCCACTTTGTGAATTAGCTCCTATAGCACAGGATTACTATGTAACAGAAAAAGGAAAACATGTTTCTTTTTATTATTGTTAAAAAAACCCTCAAATTTTTCCAATTTTAATTCGAAAAGTGTATACATCACAGATTAAATAATATACATGGTGTTTCAGGTTTATGTGTCCTTAATGAAAAGATGAATTGAGGATGTTAATACAAGAAAAAAATCTGAAGATATGTCCATTTGTTTTGAAGATATTTACGCCAAAAGATTTTTAATGTAATGTATTATATAGGTTATGATTAATAATATGTGTTGCAATTACTTTATTAGTAAAATGTATAGATTAACAGTAATATTAAATATTGTTCAAAATGATTATGTTTAGGCATATTTCGTTCAGCAATGACCGAAAGGTACTGGAAATGTGTTGTTGTCCACGTAATCCAGATCTAAACTGGAATTATTTGGTAGGGGTGTCATTAGGGGTGTCATTAAAAATAATTTCCTGGTCAAAACCTTAATTCTTTACGAAGAAGGGTAATTGGAACTTGTGAAAGCATAACTCATCCATTCGGCTACTGCTGCTGAAAAAGAAAACTACCGAACGCGTTTTAATGCTCTAGGTAATCACTTTGAATAAAATTTAATATGGATATTAATTAATGTTTACATTTCATTGTAAGTAGTTGGAACATGTTAATTTATCTATACATATAAATAGGAATGGTCGAATTTTTGTCTACAATAAACTTTTGAATTACTGGACCGATTTTCGTGCAGTTTTTTTCAAAATGTTCCCTTTCACCACAGTAAGGTTGGAAATATCAATATGGGGTTTCAAATCAAAGGAAATTAAATTCATGCATTTTATTTTATATCTCTGGTTCTAATATGTTTAATTAGACCCGGTTTATACCCTTTAGTGTATAGGGTATAAACTGCAAGAGCCATAAACCATTGGATAGTTTTTTGTGGATTGGTTACGAGTACTATAGAAGTTATATCCTATTTTTTGATTTGTAAAAAGGATTCAGCGGGCGAAAATTTTGGACTAAAAACTTTTATTTTCCGATTTTTTCAAAAACTCGTATTTAAGGATTTCTTGAGATACTAAAAACGAACACCAACTTTTTTTCACTCCTAAAAAATCCTTCACCACCCTTTCATAGTTAAGTCGTTCTCGAATTGTTTCAATATACTAATATTGAAGTGCAGTAAGAAGATCAAAGATGATCAAATTGTCCGAATGAAAAAGAAAAACATCAACTAAATTGGGAGGTTAAGGAAGATATAATTAAATCCTCAAATTCTCAAGTAGATAAAAAGTGTACTTTTTAATATTTCCAAACCATCAAATTCCTCCCGCATCCAATCCTTACAATCCAAAATCCTACGTAAAATCCTTGATGCTCCTTATTACGTAACAAACAAATTCATCCACAAAGTCCTTAACCTACCATTCGTAGCAGATTTGGCCTAAAACAGATATGCGTCTTTTCATTCCAAACTCCTTACCCATCCTAACCCATTAATTCTTAATCTTTCATCCTTAACAATCCCTGAGGCGTCTGAAAAGAAGATGGCCACGGGATCTTCTAATTTAAATTAATACTTGAAGTACCACCAATGGGTGGTTCCTTCCCAAGATTTTAAAGTGTATATGAAACTTACAACATATTTACTTATTGTATTTATTATTTGTACAGTTGTAAATCACATTAAATAAATAAAAAAGAAATTATGTAATCTAATACATGTTTTCTTCATCAGATCCTCTAATTATTTTTTTATTTGCCTCTGAATTCTTAGTTAATTTTTAAATGTTTTCTGCTTTTCTAATATTACGAATGTTAATTTTACTAAAACAAAAAAAAAAAAAAAAGAGAATAGAAAAAAACTGAACACTGAAGTGTTGTGTGTGTTGTGAACTTTTTTTATTTTAGTCGCTACTGTGAAGGAACTAGTTTTTAATTTATAACAATGTGAGGTCGCCAATAAGAGACGTGAGGTTTTGCCGTGTTAACTTGTTAATTTACCTGTTATTCACGGCTCGCGTGTCCTATTACTGCTGTGTCGTTATCTCGGTAAGTAGAGTACTAGAGCTTTACACTAGTTGCACGGTCTTCAAGTTGGCTAAGTTATGTTATCACAAGATCTATGGGCCACGACTTGTTTAAAACGCACGGCTTCCATGCGTTTACATAAGAGAGATAAAAGTTTATTTTCTAAATGAGAACTATTAAAGTGAAAATATTTATTGGCTTAGAAACGAAAGGAAATCACAAAAAAAACTTGCAAAGGATTAGTGGATTTGAACTAATCTGTTCCAAGTTTTTTGTTCTCGAATATTTATAACGGTTTTTGAAAGGCAAGGAACTATTTCCATTAATGGCTCCTTCGCTTTTTTTTAAATGATTTTCTAATACAAAAAACTTGATCTAGTTTTATAAGAAGTACACGTTTTTTTGGTGTCCTTGGTTTATCTTTTTTAGTAATTGGAATTTAAATAACATAACGTAATTAATATGATGAGTTTATAAACACCTATAATAAATATGCCTTCAGAGCAAATAGGTTCCTCAACATTTCTACTAGATAGCAACTTCATAATTAACTACATTTAAAGGGTTAAGAATAAATGTTGTTGTTTTATATTTTTCTTTTTTAATAGATTTGATTTAATAACAATGATAATAAATTATATTTTTTAAATAATTCTGTTGAAGCATACAACAAATTTATAAATTTTCTGGGAGTTTCAGTATTTCAGTATTCAGTATAAATTTACAGAAAAATGTATTAAGCAAATAAAATTATTATACATAGCTTTGCACTAAAAATACTTAACTAAATAGAAAACAAATAGTAATTAAATTAAAATTGACCACTAAATAAACTACTAATATCGATAAAAAAATAAAATACAATAATAGTATCAAAAATAAATTATTATTTGACTATGTTACTAATTTACATTGATATGTTTACACTAATTTCCCACTTCTTTACAAATTTTGGCCAAATCGGACGACCGTTTTCGAAACATAGCTGAGGCGATAAAAATACTTATGCATCTAGAAATAGTTAAATAGGAATTATGAGAAAGTGGAAAGGGTATCAGAGCAATTGGTAAACGAAGAAATAGAATTCCATATGAACAAAGAATTAAGTCTGAATTGTAATTGTGGGAACTGATAAATCAATAATTACAAATTTGGATAATAAATAGGATTTATCTGAAAGTATGATTAAAAAAAAATTAATTATGATTAGTATGATTAAAAAATAACTAAAAAAATCGTTTCTGATGATTTGAATTTTCTATATGTTTATTTATTTAAAATTCAAATACAACGTCTTCCTGTGCAGATGACATTTTGATTTTTCTGAAATACGATAAAAGACTAACTAACAGTGATGCAATAATAAATTTATTATTGAAAAACATTTATAATCAAAAAAAGAAAAAGAAAAGTTTTTATTAATTTCTCATCTTCATCTGCAAAGGTTGTTGTTAAAAATTTTAAATTAAAATAAAATCAGAACCACCACAAATTAATAGCTATAGTTTTAAAGGTAAATTCAATCAATACGAATAAATTAATTTTTTTTTTTTAGATAATTTTCTATTTAATATCCAAATTTTTATTTATTCACTTATCAGTTCGTATAGTGACTTCCTGATCTGATCCTCTTTTTCATGAAATTCCATGTCTTTGTTAGTATGTCGCTCCAATACCCTTCCCACTTTCAAATACCGTCCAATTCAACTATTTATATTAATACACTCCCTTTGAGCCATGTAACATGACGTTTTCTCATATTTAGTTGTAATTCATAAATATGTTGGTAATGTTTTATTATAATATTTTTTTTTTTATAATTATCAATAGATTTTTTTGAATTTATTTATTTATTTTATTTTTTGGCTCTTCTTCAATTGAAGACCTAGTGGGAATTTCAAGATTGAATTCTTTGGACCAGCGTGATATAAATATTGACTGATGTAGGTGAAAAAATTGTTATCAATAAGATTTCATATAAAATTTCTGGTATAATAAATAAGTTTCTTACCTTTGACCTAATTAACATATTTTCAAATCTACTTCATAGCTTGCACCAAACAGATTAGTTTGTATAAAAACGTTTTATGCAGGAAAATCGCTTTAAATATTGTAATAATCCTTTAGAATCCTTTAATTACAAATATTATCATTTAAAAATATAAATTAACGAATTTAGATCATTCTTGATTTTTTTATTAATTTGAAAAAAAAAAATTACCTAATTACTTCATCAAATTTTAAAAACCACATACTATTAAAAAAAATTGCGTTCTACAGATGATACATTTCTTTGATATTTTTGAATGGGTGACGTAAAGATGGGTTGGGTCCCACCACTCTTTTACGTTCAAAAAGCACCATAAACTGTTATGCTTCGGCTACTAAAACATTTTATGACAATTTCGGTAACTTCGATCCCTGAGTTCGTAGTGAGTTATGAAAAGATAAAATTTTATACCAGATATAAACGCCATATTTTTCTAGCTTAAACGCTCTATTGATGGGCTTGCATGTAATAAAGTATCTTATGGCAGTAATAAAAAAAATTGACCAGGAACCAAAAGCATTCTTTTGTCTGATATATTTGTTGGTTTATATCCACTTACATTTATGGATTTTTTTATTGTTATACATTACCATACGAGGGGAAGTTTAATGAGTAATAAATTTTATGTATAGTCATCACTCTTTCTGTAGCCTTCGAAACAGTTTTTCTATAAATGATAAATAAAAAGTCTTTTATTTGTTTTAAACTGCAGAATATATTTAATATTTAGCTCTTTGATAATTTTAATATAAAAAAATATTTACAATAGAGTGTTGGTATATGTATAGACAACTAACTTTAAGATGCGTGGGATACAAAATTATTTCCATGTCAAACTGTCAAAGAGATAGCTATTCATTCTCTTATCACAAGATGGAATATCCTATCTTTTATTTATAGATTCAATCCATTTTATGGTTGTTAGTTTGTTTACATCTAGGCTGGAAGATAAGGATTGGAAGTAACCCAAAAACTATTTTATATAATATTAATGGATGGTTTAATTTTTTTTTTGTTTTTTTAGTTCTTTTTTTAATAATTATATAAAAACATTGTTTAAATTATATTATTTTGAACTAAAATTTATTTATAGCGTTTGGTTATATAGAGGTACTCATTCAACTAAATAGTGAAGTAAAGAATTGAGGATAGATAAAGTTCTACGGAGTAGTTATTAGTTGATATAATTAATAATAATTTCGGGTTAACATTTCTAGACACATATTTGTTATATTGTTGTTTTACTTAAAATAAATTATAATGCGTTACGAAAATTGATTTTTTTTTCTCGCTTTTATTGTGTTGTATTACATTCTGCGGTATACTACAAATAGATGAGAACTCATTCACACTACATTTACAGAGATAAATGAATAAAATAATAATAGTGAAACAATATTAAAGTAAAATAATTTGTTCCAGAAGTGAACAGGGTTCAAATTCTTAAACGCGTTGCCTGAATTTTATACTTTAATTTTTAAATATCTAGATTTTTTTTTTTTTTTTTTTATGTACAATCTGTCAAAAACATTATCACTTTTTTCACTGGGGGGCCTTAGAGACTACGCGAATAACATTTATTTTGGCTTCTCTCATATTTTTGGTTTTCTTTCCTTCCATTTTCCCTCATTATCTCTGCGTGCCTTTGTTTTCTTTCTTCTGTCCACACGATTCCTTTTTTCGAATTTCTCTTTCCTACAGAACGTTGATTTCCCTCACTCTTTTCTTATACCTTTCTCCGTCCAGAAAGTCCTGGTCCATCATTGGATTGCAATAATGTATGTATAGGTTTTTCGGAATATTTCCTTAAACATTTTCATTATTATTTTTAAAAAATTAATAATCATAATATATTTTTAAAAAAATATATAAATCAGAAGTAAAATAAAATAATAAAAAAAGGTCTATAAATATCGAGGTTAAATTGAGAAGTGTTTGATAATATTTTAATAACGTTTCGACAATACTACTAAATTTTCAAATTAAATTAATTTTTTTATTTTTGTTTTTATGTAATAAAGTCCCACTATATAAGTTATTGGTAAACGTGATGAAACTATCTATTATGTATAGCAGTAAAAAAAAAGTTTATATAAATAAAAAAAGTAATACTGTAGCTAAACAATTATTACAACAGAATTACAACAGTTTCAGTTACCAGATGCTAGTTTCTAAAAATTGTCTGTTTCAGGTGAAATGTTTTATTACTTAACGATTTAATATTATTAAAAATTAAAAAAGCATGTAATGTCATACCAACCTTATTGGATAATTAAAAAATTCTAGCAATAACCTACTATGGTAGGAATTTATAATAATTCATTAATAATTACATTTAAAATAAAATTATGAAAAAAATAATAAATAGCGGCTTTATCTGACGAACAAAAACACATGTAATTTAACAGAATATGTTCTTCATAACATAATCCATCAAATCTTATATTAACTAAACAAAAAATTGTTTATATATGCAACACCAGTTGCAACTACGATACTCCTCCGAAACGTAAGCTTTCCTCTGTCGACCGCGGATCATGTTTTGTTAGCTTTTTGCTAACAAAACATGATCCGGAATCAAAAGCTGGTCGTCTCTACAGTTCGGATTCGTACCACTCTCTTCTAAAACCATGTTTAATAGAATTTCACTCACGAAAATCTTTAAGGTTTAGAGTAAGTTGTAAATAAATTTATAAAAAACAACTATTGATTAACTGTTATTCAAAATATGTTATGTACTATTACAAGTCACAATGTTAAATTTTCAAATAGGATAAGTGTTTATTCGAGGAAAAAGAGGAATAAAGAATATTTGACAAGGATAATACGAGTATATTAGTTATTATTAAATGAGAGAAATAAATAATAATTATAAATTTATAACATTAATAAAAAAGATTAATTTTATATATATTACATTTTAGCAAGGTTTCAGCCCTTTTCTTCACAATTTTCATAAATTTTCCTTTCACCTCCTTCCAAATAAAAAAAATATTTTTTTTAAAAATTATAACTCATGGAAGTACCTACTTTTAATAATTTATTGAAAATGTTGATTTTCCTAGCGGTTTATTTCACTGAGGCCATGTAAGTTCATTCAGTGGTTTTTAAATGTCTACAATATACAATTTAGTATTTCATGAAAAATATTTGAAAACTCTTGCATTCATTAATATAACGTAAATTAAAATTATTATTGAGAAAAAAATATTCACTTTTTAACCATGGTAAATTACATTTTTAGTTACTTATATTTATATTTTTCTTTATGGTTGGTTCAAGTTATTGCTTTAATCTTTTTGTTAAATATAGTAAATTGAACGCTAAAGTATTACACTATGGTTTATTATTTGATTATATCAATAAAATGTATATGGTGTGTTTCTGGATTTTACGTATTTCTTACGTAAAACCTCAAAATTGAGGGGTATTCATTTTTTTTTTTTTTTTTGGTCGATTCCAAAGGTGCATTATCGTAAATAACAATCTAACAATAAGTTCAATGTTCTGTAAGTTTACAATTGTTTATTTTTTTTATATGGTAATATTTTGAGAAAGGAATACTTAAACACTGCAGATTTTTTCTTTATCTTCATTAATACCGAGAGAGGACTTTAAGAAACGTCTAAACTACCGCCATTTTGAAATGAACGGACAGTAATGAGACGTTTCGAGGATCATCATCGAGTGACCTGTAACTTAGGTACCTAATCTCAAAATAAACGCTCGGGTAGTTTCGGAGAAAAGCCGCAGACGGCTTAAGGGTAAGAGTTGGACAGATTGGTTTTTTGAATTCGATTTTGGGATTTTACATACCCTCAAAAATTATAAAGGGTATACATTTTTTTTATTGATCGATTGCAAATTTTTATTACTGAAAATAATGAACCAAAATGAATTTAACTAATAAAAAAAAATACCATAATAAATTTGCTCTTTGGAATGAAAAGAGTAATGAATTTTTAGGAGTAGTAATGTAAATGTTAAATATTACATGTTATGCGTTTGCATTGTTATTCATTACAAATAATTAAACAATGACCGCACATTTAAGATAAATGTTTCGAGAAATTCTTAGTAGAAATGTCGAATTTAAAGAATCAATGCCAATTTGACCTCAAAACATTTTACGTTTCCAATGAATGAATGGGATTTCTTTCATTTCATCTTTCGAAACTCAACCCACTGCTTTCGATAAAATATATCGATCCAGATTTTGAAACCCATTTTAAAAATAACATCTGCAAGAGGAGAACAGTTTTTTGAAGATTGTTTATTTATATGGCGAATTTCCAGAACACGAAAGAAAGAAACCCTTCGGACAGCTCAGTGCCGTAAATTGTGTATAAACAATGAAGCCAAGTCGAAACATATGTTGGCACACTTCGAAAACAAAAATAAAAACAATTTGTGGACTCAACATGATTCCTGTTGTATACGCAATGTTTGGGAATACGGGTCTCAGTGGGAGTTCTGATGTTTAATGCGATCATGTTGGGAGATCACACTCTAAAGGCGATGGCAAAAAAAAAAAATAAATAAATAAAAAAAAAAAAAGAATGTGTATTTTCTCTACGCCCATTTGTGTAAATTGTGTTATTTTATTCAGATCCGATGCTTATCTGTCTGGTCCGGCAAATTAATATTTTGTTCCTGTTTTGAATATCAGCCATATCAACGGAGGCATCTCTTTGAAGGATTGGTTTATTCATCATTTGTAACATTTTTTGTTTTTTTATCTTTTTTTTCAACATCGCCTAAATATATTCCAGAATTAGGTTATAATTTTAAAAATGTTGTCTCAGTCGGAATGAGAGGTGTTCTTTAGCTGAGGTGAAATTTGAATGTATAAGTACACTCATAAAAAATGTTTGAGTAACACTGTGTTCTAATAAGGTACTTGAATATATTGAATTCAAATTTATTATGTGTATTTTATATTATAACTTATTCTCAGAACATTTATTTGTTTTGTTATATTTACAATTTCTATAACCCTTCTATAAATTCTTGTAACATACGGTTTTTTCCTAGGTTGCATTAACCTTCCTAGAACTCTAAGAAGTTTTTTTTTTAATAATACTTTTTATTTCATAAATATTATTATGCACAGGAATTATAACATTAATACATGTTTCTTTGATATTTATTACATATGAGATATATAATACTGGAAGATTATTGATTGACCGTGTGTAAAGATGAAAGGAATATGGTCCGGGTGCGGTCAAGAAAAACTCAAATAGTAGAAATATACTATTTTAATGAGCCAACGTTTCGCCCCACGTTGCAGGGCTTCTTCAGGGCTATTTTGACGGCAGTCAAAACTAAAATGATGTCATTTTAGTTTTGACTGCCGTCAAAATAGCCCTGAAGAAGCCCTGCAACGTGGGGCGAAACGTTGGCTCATTAAAATAGTATATTTCTACTATTTGAGTTTTTCTTGACCGCACCCGGACCATATTCCTTTCATCGAGATATATAATATTTCGAATTCTATAAATTATTTCAGTTATTCAAATGTTTAAAAAGTTAAGACAAGATTGAAATAAATTACTAGTCAATTTATGTAGTATTTATGTTCGTCTAGATTTCTGAATGCATCATTGTTATCCTATGGTAATATGATTAGTTGACAAAACTTGAGCATTTGTTTTCGAATATTTGTAAATTTTTTAAGTTTCATAAATTAGTGCAGCTCCATATAGGACATGCATGTATTATGATTAATGAAATACCAATTTATTTTTGTGGTATTTTCAATTTATTTATTATTTACTATAAATATTAAAACATTTTTTAACGTTTCTATTTCTTTTTCTTTCTTCTTTTAATCTAGTTTGTGATTGTATTAATTCGTTATGAATAAAAGAATAACGCTGTATCATTGGCCAAGAGGGCAATACGAATATTTTAGGCTTTCGGATAGTCATTAATGAATAAATTCAATAGTATTGGACATAAGCAGGATCCTTGCGGGATACCGGCAATTGCGTAGTACGTGGTGTAGGTTATTGGAAAATGGCTGATTCTTCCGAACTATTACTCTTATCCGGTAAAGCTCTGGTCATGTTATTCCGGATAAACGGGATTGGATTGAATTTTGTTGTGCACTTAAATATAGTCTATTTTCGTTCAAACTATTTTTTTTCTCAATTTTTATCAATAATATTTTGAGGTAACAGCTCTCTATCACCCGGCCACTAAGAAGTCCTGGCACACTTCCGTAGTGTTGTGTAACTGCGTAGGAGTGTCTCTCATTGACCCCACTGCATTACTGGGAGGAATGTGCATCTCGGCTTCCGACATCAGGTTCTTAATGAATTAAATTTAATCAACATTATCAGTTAAATTTAATGATGAGTTTAATTCTATATCGTGTTTATTTTGTTATAATATATTACTTAATCATTTTAAGTTATATAAGGGAATTAATCCCATTAAGCAAAAACTGATAGCAAAAGCTATTTCCTGTATGCTCATATATAAAATAATTCTAAATAAATAAATAATATTATGTGATGAAAAAGTTTAAATGTGTTTTCATCTTTACAAAAATATGTATTATAAAAAATTATAAAATGTGGAAATAAAATTTAAAATATCGTCTTGAACGTTTTAATTTGTTAAAAAAAGGTTTTCATGCAGAAAAAATGTATTTAATTGTAATAGTTATTATAATTGACAATCCTCATATTTCTCATATATAAAATTTGCAAATGATGTTCCTTTAAATTTTTAAAAACAAATCGTTGAAGAACCGCTATATCGTTCCTCATGCATAAATGTAATGGTTACATAATAATTAATATATTAATACATTAATATGGCACTTCAAAGTAATAAAATCCCTAGGGCTAAGCTCAGTAACATTCATAACTGAACATGTTTATTTTAGGCTGCCCGGTTAATAATTGAGAACATCAAATTTATGTTTTAAATTTTATCTATTAATTTACTTTATTTTCTTTTATTAAAAATATATAGATCAAATTACTTATGGAAAATATACACTGTAAGTATGGAAAATAGGTAAAAACGGTGCAATATGTAAAATACGGGATTATTGATTAAAAGATGTAAAAATAATTGATGTAAAATTGTTAAATATATTACGAAATGTTCCTAGAAAGCATAAATATGCATATAGACATTGTATAAAAACATAAAAATTCAATCCCTAATTATGATTAAATGCTTACTCAATATGTTTTAACAGTTACTTATCGACAGGGCTAGACTCTTCACACTGCTCTACGGAATTCCAAGCTTGCAAAACTGGGGGGCACTTACAAGAAATTGGTTGTCATACTATCAAAAATAAGGATATCCCGTGAATTGAATATAAAGCATCTGGTGTTCATTAATATATATATTATTTCAATTTTAAGAACAAAAGAATTACTATAAATTGGGAGAATAAATTACACCTAAGGAAATAATTGAATTTATTTATAAGGGAATAATTTAAGTTACTCCAAGAAAATAATATTTACTTTATTTTATTTATTTATTTAACTCTGTTGTAGCCTAGAGGGTGTCTTAGTTATTAAAATAACGAACACCTATACGAAAACAAATTCCTGAGCTATTTCAAAAAGTCCCGTAAATCTTATTCTGGGCAAACGGCAAAACATTAATCTTGAAACATAGGTAATTATACACACAATAGAAATTTGGAGAAAAAGGATGTTTTCAAAAAATTTTCAGAAAACGAAATAATTGGTTAAAAAAAAAAAAAAAAAATCGGAGTCAGAAACCTTTCTGATTTTAGACGTTTCTTTTTTTTCAATTCAACTGTAATTTTTCCATCGTGACTGTTATTTTTTCCTTATTAATTGAAACCCAACTGACATGTATTTGTTTATAAAAGTTATACTTTATTTTTTTTATTGTTTTTAATTAATTATTGTGATTTCAATAATAGGTTTTCATATAATCTTGGAAATTATTATACACAATGATAATCAGACCAATTTGGACGTACGGAATTGAACTATGTGGCTCTTCCAAACCATCAAATTCCTCCCGCATCCAATCCTTACAATCCAAAATCCTTCATAAAATGCTCCTTATTACGTTACAAATAAACTCATCCACAAAGACCTTAACATCGTCTGAAAAGAAGATGGCTACGGAACCTTCTAATATAAATTAATGCTTGAAGTACCACCAATGGGTGGTTCCTTCCCAAGATTTTCAAGTTTAAATGAAACATACAACATATTTACTTATTATATTTATTATTTGTACAGTTCTAAATCACATTAAATAAATTT
>NW_027111310.1:345957-355132 GCF_000696795.3 Halyomorpha halys | reverse complement strand
TTGGAATACTTACCCGACATTTTTTTTATTTATTAGATGATTATGTTAAGAGCTGATTTAAACTAGTATTAATTAAAAAGAATACTATTGTTTATTTATTTTTAAATTTTTAGTAATATGATAATGGTTTTTTTTAATTTTATTTATTTAGTGATCTTTCTACAAACATATATGAAACATGTGTGAGACAACTATACTGACCTATACACCTGGCAGAATTTTTTTTTAACTAGAAAATTGAAAATTGTCGAAACGCAACCCTTGACCCTTAGACAAACCCTATTATTGAATTTTAAATTGGCATAGAACTTGCCTGTTTATGACTAGTGGGATTCGAAAAGTAATGGACGACATTTAGGGCCTTTGCCAAATGGTTAAAAAGTTGGTGGGGAAGGGATTAGGCCTGAGGAGGATTTAGTATTAAGAGCATATTTACTTTGTTACGGATGATTTAAAGCCATTGATTTTATTTGTTGTCGGTTAGGGCTTTTGAATCCGCGGACTTATTGCGGTACATTTCTTTCTTAATTGTCTTCTCTCAGGCTATCATTAATCAAGGTTTTTTTTGTTTTTAATTTACAACAGATCTAAAAAGTCCCCTTTTCTGAATCTGTTTCTTTTTTTTTTTTTTTTTTTAAATTGGCTGGATTTAGTCAGAAAACTTCTTGAATGTTAATATCTTCTGAGTAATGTGTTTACTTTCACAGGAACATCTGTTAGTATTGGCAATGAGCATAAATTATCAAAGATGCTGGCTGCAATTTTTAATTTTGGAAATAATTTATAAATATTATATATATAAAAAAATTTTTTTTTTCTACATTTAGATGTTTTTTATGTTACACTGTAGCCATGAGTCGACCCTATGAGTTCTGGAGCTCTCCTGGGGTTCACACAGCCTCCTAAATTTGGTACCCTTAATTGGGTAAAAATCTGGCTGTCTAGCGCTGTTCTGACCAAATCACCTTCTTGCACCACCGTTGGTCTAGTAGCGGTACTTTCTTACAAACTACTGAACCCCTGAGCCATCATTTTTTTTTTTTTTTTTTAAAGATATTTTATGATTCATTATGTTGAATATCGTTCATGATGACAAATATGAACTATTATATGTTTTTATTAAATTTTTATTTCCCTTTGCATAATACGTTGTTGCGTAATGATATTCTGGTATTGTGGGAGTGGTTAGCTCATTGGTAAGACAATGGACTGCTAACTCTAAGGACCCGGGTTCGAATCCAGCTGTGGAAGATAATTATTATATGTTACACTGTAGCCGTGAGTCGACCCCGTGGGTTCTGGAGCTCACCTGGGGTCCACACAGCCTCCTAAATTTGGTACCATTAATTGGGTAAAAATCTGTCTAGTGCGGTTTTGACCAAATCACCTCCTTGCACAACCGTTGGTCTAGTAACGGTACTTCCTTACAAACTACTGATCCCCTGAGCCTTCATGGTACAGATTTTAATTTTTAGATCTTTTATAATTAATTATAAAATATTACGGCACGTTGAATATCGTTCATGTTGCCAAATATAAACTACTGTATGTTTTATTAAAGTTTTTTTTCCTATTGTATAATAGGTTGTTGCATAATGATATTCTGGTATTGTGGGAGGGGGTAGCTCATTGGTAAGGCAATGGACTGCTAACTCTAAGGACCCAGGTTCGAATCCAGCTGTGGCTGATAATCATTATTTGTTATCTGTAGCCGTTGATTCATCTCTGTAGGCTCGGGAGACCTCCGGGATCCACCCAGCCCCAGTGATTCTGACCAAATCACCTCCCTGCTCAACCGTTGGTCTTGTAGTAGTACTTCCTTACAAAGTACTGTTCCTCTCACCCTTCATGGGTTGTAGTAGTACAGATTTAATTTGATTGTCTAATGCGAGTTATTTCTTTCTTTGTCATAATGAATCTCAAAATCTCATGGAAGGATTTCTTAAACGTTAATCGTGAAAACCCAACATAATAAAAATAAAGTGCATTAATTATTAAAGGTTATTATGGATACTAAATTAGTTCATCAAGTGCTAGCATATAATGCTTGTTGAGCATATATGATGTATATATGTTTGGTTGGCTCTACAAACCAAGAAGGTCGTAAATCGTGCAAGACAATCTTATTTACATTTATTGGTTTCCATATTTTGCATAAATTAGCTGGAGTTCGAGCCTAACCATTCATGTTGCTACGAATCAAGTTTCGTAACAGATCCCTTTGGGGAAATTCACCATTGTTTTTCCACTGTCCTTCAAGCTCAGGGGCAGTGAAGAGTCCTTCCAGGGTAGTGAAAAAAACGCAGTTGGTTTCCGAATTGGATAATTCTCTAGTCAAAAGTATTGTTTAATTGTGTCAATAAAAGAATATCATTGAAGTAACTTTGTAGGTGATTTTGAACTATGTATTTTGAAAATGGGATTAAGTGCGCTAAGAATGTTTGATTGTTTTGTTTTTTAATTCGTATAAAGGACGATATTTGACTAATAACAATTACAGAATCGATAAAAAAGAAAAATGGAAATATCTTTAAATTTTTTTTTTTCATTAACTATATATTTATTAAGTAAAAACAATTAAATCTGTACTACTACAACCCATGAAAGATGAGGGGTACAGTACTTGAAGGAACTATTGTTACTAGACCAACGGTTGTGTAAGGAGGTGATTTAGATATTTCCCCAATTAAGGGTACCCACTTTATGAAGCTGGGTGGGCTGACTCCGAACCCACAGGGTTGACTCACGGCTAGAATGAAACAGAAAATTATAATTATCTGCCATAACCGAAGACAGGAAACTGCACGTCGATTTAGACTATTACAACACTTACTTACAAAAGGCTGATCTACATGACTGTAATAAGGCCAATCTGGACTTACGGACTTGAGCTTGGATCCTGACAATTCAAAATCCTTCATAAAATCTTCAATGCTCCTTACTTTGACACAAATAAAATCATACGTAAAGACCGAACCAGATATCATTCCTTCCATTATAAACTCCCTAACCACTCAAACCCACCAGTAGTTTCTAACCTTGCATCCTCTTCCATTCCTGACAATCCTCCGAGGCGCCTGAAAAGAAGATCGCCACGAGACCTGCTAGTGTACAAAAAGTCATTAGAGTGCTACTAATGAGTAGTTCTCTACACGTATCACTCCATTATAACTGAGATGAAATTTACTGGATATATTATAATGTACAGTTGTAAATTTCGATAAATATATTAAATAAATAAAAATTGTTTCGTCGATTTTTTGATAGTCGTATTAGTAGTAGTCAATAATTACTAAAAATATCTATGAAAAGTATAATTATGAGCAAAGATTTTGATTGAATTAATTCGCATTTCTTCACATGCCAAGATCCTTTATTTTGTCATTATCCTTCCATTTCGTGGGTAGCGTGTTAGAAGAAATTATGAATTCATCTCTCGTTTGAATTTGTATTTTCTTCATTCCTCAGCGTTTCTCAATTGAACGGATAGCAATGGGTATTTTCTAACCAACGTGGCATTTTACCCTCGTGAAAAATCACACTTTGTAAGAATTAAGAAAAACAAAAACAATACAAATAATTAACAAAATTAATTTATGAAAAATATAGGATAAATTAAATGTGGATAATTATAATTAGCCTTTATGGGAATTTCACTAATGAAATAAAGAGGAAAAATAACAAAAATATTGTTATAATAAATAATTTTAATGCTCGAACTAAACGACTGACATGGAATCCTCATACAAGACTGAAAAGACAGGAAACTGCTTGCCGATTCCGACTATTACAACATTTACTAGACAAACGGTCCAAACTTCCAATCCATTACAAAAGACTGATCTACATGACTATTTTAAGGCCTATCTGGACATACGGAATTGGGGACATGGATATAGGAGGATATTGGACATGGGGCTCCACTAAACCATCTAATTCCTCTCGAATCCAATCCTTACAGTCCAAAATCCTTAATGCTCCTTACTTTGTCACAAATCAGTTTATCCGTCAGTACCTCAATGTCCCCTATGTTGCCGATTTGGCCAGAACCAGATACCAATCCTTCCACAATAAACTTCCCAACCTCCCAAACCAACTCGTTTCTATCCTGGCTTCTCCTTCACTACCTAATAATGTGAAAATTGACTTATTAGGTAATTAGACATAATGTAGGATATACTTATTAACAAAAAAAAAATATGTTTACCAAATGTTTTAATGTTTCATAGAAATTGTTGTTTTGACCTGGGCAGAATAGCCTGCATTAAGTTGAGTTTTTTAAATCATTTAGTTCCAAAATTGTATTAAGATAAGATAAATTATAGATAATATTGTTAAGTGTTTTGAAATGTTGAGGATGATGCATGTAATAAATGATGTTTTGTGGTAGATTGTCCCTGAGGATGGCCGGATTGGCCGAAACGTCGGACTCGTAAGAAAAATAAATTATGTTGAGACTAAAATGTATAAAAGTAAAATTATTTGTCAACCAAATTTCATATTAGCTTAATTAATAGTTAAAAATCACTTTTAATGTTACTTATGTGGTATTAGTTCATTTGATACGACTAAATACAAGCGATAAATTTACTTAGCTTGAGAATTATCCCATGCGGAAACCAATAGAATTCTGTAGGGAATAACCTGTTGTAAAGTAAGGACTTGCTGGCTTATATAAAGATTTATTTTGTTATTATAAATTTTATTGCACTCAATCATAACGAGAATGACAAATGAACTGCTTGGTTAAATATGACAAACACTGATTGACTCAAGACTGTCGGCAGAGTGACAACTCGGCACTTGGTGTCTGATTTACATAAGTAACATATCAAATTAATTAAAGACGTCTACATATTTTTACTTAAATTTTTACTGATTTATTAATTAAATTTCTTTAAAAGAAAGGAAAAGGATACAAATAAAACAATTTTAGTCCAGCAAGCAAAAAAAAAAATTTTTTTTATTGTTATTTACAACTGTATACAATTATGTACTACAAGTAAATTTGCTATTAAATATAAAATAATATGATACAAACTTGTGGAGAATCTACCAATTCATAGAACTCCAATTAAGTTACTAGAAAAGAAAATCTCGGGGCCAACTTCTTTTCAGACGCCTGGGGGAATTATCAGGTTAGAAACAAGTGGGTTTGGTTGGTTATTATGGAAGGATTGGTATCTGATTCTGGCCAAATCGGCAACATATGGAACATTGAGGTCCTGATGGATAATTTGGTTTGTGATGTGTGTAAGGGACATTAAGGATTTTGGACTGTAAAGATTGGATGCAAGAATTCGATGGCTTAGTGGATCCCCAAAGCTCAATTCCGTATGTCCAGATAGACCTTATTATGGTCAAGTAGATCAGTCTTTTGTAATGGATTGGAATTTTGGACCGTTTGTCTAGTAAATTTTGTAATAGTCGGAATCGACGAGCAGTTTCCTTTCTTTTCAGCCTTTTTTCCAGATGTAGTCTAAAGTAACGGGTCGGTTCGACAGGAATAAGTGGGGTATTATTAAAAGGTACTGTGGGGCAAGACGAAGGGTAAATGTGATTTGGTGGGATTTATTGGAATTTATTTTATTATTCCAGTTTCAGCACCGTTATTCAAGGATGGTGATATGGGATAGGAGGGTTTGGAATACGAAGGAATACGAATACGTACTTAGTTTTGATTTTGATACCACAATGAAATTTTACTCAGTGAAAATAATACTTTTAAAAGAAAAATACTTGAAGCCATTTATATATCAGAAAAAATTAATTACACAGTAAATTTTAATTCAGATACGAGATATTTTAGATAATTGAATTATCTATAAATAATTATATAATGAATAGATCGAATTTTAGATAATTATATTGTAAATAAATATTATATAACAAAATAAACAAAAATGTGGTGTGAAATAAAATAATATACCCAACTTGGTTGGTGAGGTTGGTTAATAGTGTTTTCATTAATTGTTGATAGTAGATTACAAAAATTCTGAAGGATAGAAATAATTATTAAATGCTACAGTGACAAACATTAAAACATAGAATGATGCAAATTTATTAGTAAAGAAATAGGCTTCCCTTATTGCTTGTATTTTTTAGGTTCATTTTAGCTTTGCTCAATTGGTATAATAGCCTGTAAATTTTAATAAATCAGTAGGCTGTGATACTTAAATTAAGGTATGAAATTTATAAATAAAAATTATATATATATATAATTCACTAAAGCTAAGTCACTAAAGCTATCAACTTAAACAGCCCTCATAAAGCTCTACAAAGTGGGACGAAACGTCGAAAAATAAATGTTGTTAACTATTTTTGTTTCTCTTCTGACCGCAACCCTAAACATCTTATCCATCATTTTATAATTTTAAAAAAATTTGATACTGTATATAATACGTTATGATTAAAGTTGTAATTTTATTAGATTGTCCTTGATCATGGCTGAAACGTTGGACATGTAATTATGTTTTAACAAATAAGGTTGAGACAATTTGGATAATTATTGTTATTATTAATAAAAATACCAGTCTCAAACGAGACAATAAAAATATGTATTTACTAATTACTTTATTTATAAAAGCTTTTAAGACTCAGAGTTAAGAAAAACGATTGTTGTATTCAGAAATATATCATGATTAAATCTTATCTAGAATGTAAAAAATAATTAAGTTTAATAAAGTTTAAAAAACTGCGTTTGTTGGTATTACATTGTAAGTGATTTTGTAATATGTATTTGTATTATTAATTCCTTATATTATGTTAGGATTGTTCGTATAAAAAAAATAGTGCTGAAGGATGAGATACCTACTTAAAAAAAGGTAAAGCCCTAAGGAGAGAGGCTTTGAACTCAGAGTCGAACCACGGCTTTAAAAACATTCTTGTTTTACAGTAAACATTTGTCATATAAAAATACATCTTTATGTCATCATATTTATTAATAATCTGTTATTGACTCTAAGAATAAGAAATCATTGATGTAGTATTTACATATATATATGTATATATCATTGATATAATATATACATAAAAATCCATGATAGAAAATTAAAAAAAAAAACACTGAATAAATAAGACAAAAAATAACTTCACACCTGAGTTGCTGTTGAAAGCTAAACTGCCGTAACATTTGCTGCCACCTATCATAGTATAACCTAGTGAGACAGTACAATCACAACACTACTGTAGATTTACTCACTAAGAATATACTGTCAGCTCTTAAACTATACCTAGTGTAAATGTTCAGTCATGACAGTAAAAGTCATCATGAATGCAACTATTATACAATTCTAATAGTTCCTGCTATGGCTGTTAAGTGTCACCGTGTAAACTAGCTTTAAGGTGACAATAGCTTTACTGCTGCTATTATCGTATAGGATCAAGTACAACTGAGATGTTATCTCACTATCGTAAAGAGTACTCCAAAAAGGTTACAGAGGTTTGATACTAAATTTTATTTGCGCATGCATTTCGAACACACTAAAAAAATAATACTTATAAATAATTAAAAAATCTGGCGTTACGATTAAAAGAAAAAAATCATTTGAATAAAATATAAAACACTTTTAAACTTATTCCTCAATGTTTTTGTGTTAAATCTACCTTTAAAATAAGATTTATAAAAACTATAAAAATTATGCTATATCATTTTTGTTGGTAAATTGCGTCCTCGCAGTTGGGTAATATCTTACTTTTTTATTTCATTTTTTTTTCCAAGTCGTTAAGTTGATATTCAATGATGCTTGTAGATGACTATAACAAACTGGCCAATTCATCAAGGAATTCAACATTTTTTTACCTAGCAAAAAATTAAGTGCGGTACTCCGTAGGAGATTGATGGAGACTGATTATGAAAAACGGAAAAACGTCATTCCATCCTTCGGCAAAGATTTATCTTCGGAAAATGAGGGGCTGAAGTAATTAAAATATCTCTTTTTCTCTCCCCCTTTTCTTCACTTTTTTTGCTGTCGCATTTCCTGCCGTCTGATATCAGATTTATTTCCAAGATTCTTTTCTTGAAAATGCAATGACATCTGGGCGGTAAATGATCTGTTTAAATGTTTTTTTTTTTTTTTATTATTTATTACTAAATAATATAAATTTTGTTATTTAGAGGTGAATCTCTAGAAAAAATATTCATAAATTTACTAATAAAAATCAACCTTAATTTTAGTCTTTGAAACCATAGCTTTATTATAATAAACCTTAGTTTATATTTTTGTTAAATTATTTATTGATTAGCTTAAATACTATATATTGAAATGTATAAAAATAAATAATATAAAACCTAGTACGAATGCAGTGAAATATAAAAAATGCACATAAAAAAATAAATTATCTTAAAACTTGAGTAGAATATAAAAAAAATAAGATGTACCAGAATATAAATTCGCTTATAAACTAACAAACTAAATAAATAACTTATTTATCAGACGAAAGATAAAATAAAAATTTTGGAGGAGAATACAAATTTAACTGTTTAATCTATCCTGTAAGATACAAATATTCCTATTTCAATATTAGATTTAAATTTATCAATGGTGAAAGTGACTAATTTAATGGTTAGAGGCACCAATCCATACAAACATTAACAAAATATTAAATATTGAAGCTTTTTTAGTATAGCGATATAAGTTTACTCATAGATAGTTTTCTTTTCAATATTTGTTTTAGATTGGTAAACCTCTTTCAAAGTTTCCAGTTACCTAACTTCAGAAATTATAATACATATGCACAGTAAAATAAATTAATTGTAGATAATAATTTTTTTCTTATCCTTTTTCTCCTAATTATTCTTATTTTTTCTCTTATTGTTATTCTTATTTTTTTTTATTCATTATTGATCTATATGTCTAATTATATTTTTCCCTTCAATTCAATACATCTTACCTTCTTTTTTTCTCCCCTCTTTAACAAAATTAAAGTATAAAATATAAATAATGACTTTATTCTAAAATTTTAAATAAAATAACAATACGTATATACATAAAAATCTATCGCATTTTCGTACTATTTAATTAAAACCTAAAAAAAAAAAAGAGGAGGGTAACAATTATCTAAAAGGATATAACTATATGCATATATTCAAATACAGACAATAAATATCAAATTATAAAGTAAATATTTAAAAAAAGTAATATGTATTACTTTTACTATTATAAAAATAATCGAT
>NW_027111310.1:340086-345857 GCF_000696795.3 Halyomorpha halys | reverse complement strand
TTTAATACAAATTTTTATGAGCCTCAGAATAGTTAATTGGGCAAGTATGACAATGATGAGATAATTAGGATATCAGAATAAATTGAGACTACGTTTACTTCAAATGAACTTAGTACGTACAAGAATATTTGCAGGATAAAAATAATTTCAATGCTTTTTTTACAAAACAATTTAACAAATTTGTTTTCACAATTACAGTTTTGATTTTTAAAATACAAGAATATTATTAAGATTAAAATAAAAAATAAAAGGAAGATTCCGGTCCGGTTGCGGTCATAGAAAAACTCAAACAGCTGTTATGCTATTTATTATGAGGCAAAGTTTCGCCCACGTTGCAGGGCTAAGAAAAATACAAACACTTAAATGGGGTACAAATAATTATACATTGTCAATTAAGAATTAAAAAAAAAATTTCTTAATTAAATTACTTTAAAAGAAAGGAAAATGAAACAAATAAAACACTATTAGTCCAGCATGCATAAAAAATAAACAATTTTTTTTAAAGTAATTTATTTATTGTTATTTACAACTGTATAATAATATATACAAGTAAATTTGCTGTAGGTGACATAGTGACATGATACAAACATATAGAGAATCTACCCATTGATAGAACTCCAATAACATTTCTATAGGAGAAGATCTCGAGGCCATCTTCTTTTCAGACGCCTAGGATGATTATTAGAAACAAGTAGATTTGGGTTGTTGGGAAGTTTATCATGGAAGGAATGGTATCTGGTTGTGGCCAAATCGGCAACATTGAGATCCTGATGGATGACTTGATTTGTGACAAAGTAAGGAGCATTAAGGATTTTACAAAGGATTTTGGACTGTAAGGATTGGATTCGTGAGGAATTTGATGGTTTAGTGAAGCCCCAAAGGTCAACCCCGTATGTCCAGATAGGCCTTATAATAGTCATGTAGATCAGTCTTATGTAATGGATTGGCAATTTAGACCGTTTGTCTAGTAAATGTTGTAATAGTCGAAATCGACGAGCAGTTTCCTGTCTTTTCAGTCTTGTATGAGGATTCCATGTCAGTCGTTTGTCCAGATGTAGTCCTAAGTAACAGTTCGACAGGAATAAGAGGGGTATTATTAACGGATACTGTAGAAGCCTAAAATTAAATAGGAATAACAAAAGGTTTTACACTATTATAGAAAACAAAAATAACAACAGATAAAAACGAAATATAATCATATCTGTTTATCGGTTGTTCTTTTTTTGTTCTTTAATTATCTTAATTTTAAGCTTCACTGTACAAGTTCTTATTTTATTTATTTATTGTTTAAATTTTTATTGACATTAGTCATCTATTTTTACCCCTTCTAAGTGTGTGTATCTTTTTTTAATTGGAGAAGATGGTCGTTGGGGGAGGGGTGCGTCCAGTAAAAAGAACATAAACAAACAAAAAAATATTTATCCATGCCGACGTTTCGACCTGACTTTCAGGTCTTCATCAGGATGGTTAGCAGGGGGTCCTAGCTAAAACCGCACCTTTTTTTAGCTCTGACGAAGCCCTTCAAAATGGGCCGAAACGTTGGCTGTAATAAATAGCATTGCGTCTATTTGAGCTTTTTTTTTACTGCACCTGGACCATTATTCTTTTATTATTACAAATCAGCGATCTTCCAAAAATAAAAAATACAGGCAAAGGAAAATACATTTTGCCATGACCATACATTTTGAAGTAATGGTCTTAGTTCAAATTAAATTTCATTTCACAAGATCAGTCTATGAAGTTTATTTATTACATCGGGCTTAGAACGAGACTCTTGTAAAACAATTCATACGAAACCAAAGTTTTGAGAATGCCCGGTCATGAATCAGTTTGGCAGGGAACAGTTGGGCTCCCTTACTAAATTGTATTTCTCCTTCTCCATATTGCTTTAAATAAAATTATACGGTCATTTTCAGGACAAGAGAAAAATTTTCCGGAACATAACACAGATATAAAATAAATTAAATACGGGCTTTTCAAAGTTCCCCTCCCTCTTCTAAACTTTTTCCCTTGGATTCAAGTCTAATTGGACACTCTCCAAATTCCAAGACTCTTAATAAAAATGAGAACGTACTAGGGGAAAAAGATATATATATATATATTGTTATTTACTGGTATGGACAGGAAATATTTCCATTCACTTTCGGAAAATGAGGAATAATCCTTCAAATAATTAATTCAAATAACCTGCTTTTATTTTATAGATGTGATAAATCTTCGAATACGAAGAAAAAATGAGTTATAATTCTACACTTTTTCAAAAAATTACCACTTGATGCTAATTTAATTAACCATTATTTACTCTAGCTTCAGATGACAAAAAAATTATTTAATTAAATTTAAAGGCCAGATTATTTTGTTTATGATTTGGATTAATTATTTATTGTAAAGTATTATATTATATTTAGATATTTTTCAAAGGGTTATAATGTATCAATTATATTATTTCAAGGAGAAAAGATGTGATAATTTTGATCTTTTCCAAAAGAATGATTACTTGACGCTTGTAATTAATTATTTATTCTAGCTACGGATGATAAAAAAATAATTAAATGTAAAGGCCAGATTTTTTGGTTTATGATTTGAATTAATTATTTATTGTAAAATATTATATTATATTTAGATATTTTTCAAAGGGTTATAATGTATCAATTATATTATTTCAAGGAGAAAATGTGTGATAGTTTTGCACTTTTCCATAAAAATGACCACTTGACGCTAGTAATTAACTATTGTTTACTCTAGCTGCAGATGTTAAAAATATTATATTTTGATATTTTAAAAAGGGTTATAATATTATATCAATTATATTATTTCAAGGAAAAATGAGTGATAATTCTACAATTTTCCGTCTAGTGGTCTTACGCTAGTAATTAACTATTATTTAGTCTTGCTCCAGATGATAAAACAAATTATTTAATTAAATTCAAAAGCGTGATTATTTAATTTATGTGAATTAATTATTTATTGTATAATATTATATTACATTCAGATTTTTTATGTTATTATGTTATATTAATAATAAATTTAATTCATTTCAAAATTTATGTTAAAAATTATGATTTTTTACAATTGGACAATTTTATTTCTGAATATTTCTCCTTAATTTTTATATGACCAGGCTATTTATTGGAACGTTGCACAAGTACGAAATATAGAATAGAATTGTATTCTAATAGGAAATTTTCTTCACCTCAGTATTTTTAAAAATTAATGTAAAACACTTCCAATATAAAATAAGAAAAAAAAAATCCAGTAAGAAACGAAAGTTTATTGCCTCTATACATAAGTAATTTAAAAACCATATGTTATATTAATTTTTTTTAAATATATAAATCCTAATCAGTTTATCAGTTCAATAAGAAATATCGACATTTTTCATATATTTTTTTTCCCCGCTTTGATACAAAAATCTTAAGCATTCTTTGCGAAGCGTTTCACAGCTTCTAGAACAGTAAGGGGCCAATGGGATTGCGTCCCACGCGCTGAGAACAATGCAATGGGACAGTTGTTCCCATGGCCTAAATTTTCACACTTTACTTATCGTGTGGGCTATGTCGATTTTAGAAATATTTTAGAGTAGTCTAGTTTAACTCTTTACTGTAGTACGAAGTCTAAACCGAAGTAAACTAGGAGTAATTATAAAAAAGTGAATAGCATTTTTGTTCTCTAATTTATCTTTCTTAATCATTACGATTTCATAAAGTCTGTCCCAACTTGTCCATTGTTAAAAACAATGGATTTGATCAGAATTCGAATTTGTAACCAATTAATTAACAAAATCATAAAGATATTCGTGTATTTTTTTTCTTTTAAAATCAGTCAAACAATAATTGATAAACGATAGTTGATTTTTATATTTCTTAAATAAATAAAAAAATTGTATTTTTTATGTTGGAAGTAGATTGTCCGTGTGGCGATCAATTAAAGTACAAGATAGTAAAAAAAAAAATGTTTAATGGTAACGAACGTTTCGCCCCACTTTACAGGGCTTCGTCAGGGCTTATTGAATACAAGATACAAAGATTGTATAATGTGACGAGAAAATAAAAATACATATACATGTATATTAATATTATTATTACAAATAAGTATTGTTCTATTATTTACAATTCTATCACACATGACTGTGTCTATTGTTAATTAATTTCCTATTCATGTATATTTATATTCCCTTAACTCAAGTTGTCTCCTTCTCCTTCTTTCCAAAGCTCAATTCCGTATGCACTAATTGGTGGATTTTTGTAGTAAATGGGAAGTTTAGAGAGTTTTACAAGTAGGTGTTGTAGTAATTAAAATCACAATAATTATTTTATATACTATTAAATAGTTCCTTATTCTTCTACTACATATAAATTTATTCTTTGCTGCTTTCAAATTTGTATAGCTATATCGTTTGGCACAGGTTAATATAATTTTGCTCCAGTCTCTTATCTAACTAAGTTGGAATACTCCCCAAGGCGAACATCTAGAGGACTGTTGACAATTGATTACCAGTTCGGAAGCATTTTTCTTTTTTTTCCCCCCATAATGAATTTTTGATTTGTTTGCTCAATCGACATTTTTTTTTTCTTCAAGTGGATTGTTAATAGGATCTTGGCCTCAATGCTTCACATAATTTCAGTTTAAAAATTATGATTTTTCCATTTGAAACATATTTTTTTTCTTCCTAGCTGCATTCGGATGGAGAATTCAAATTACCTTTACCCATCGTCCTAAACCTACCGATTGCCCTACAGTTTCCTTAAATAATGTTGCTCTTAACCCTGTCGAACAAATCCCGGTACCTTGAACTACATCTGGACAAACGACTAACCTGGAATCGTCACACAAGGCTGAAAATACAGGAATCTGCACGTCGATTTCGACTATTACAGCACTTACTAGACAAACAGTCTAAACTTCCATTGATTACAAAAGACTGATCTACGTTAATAATAAGGCCAATCTGGACATACGGAGTTGAGCTTTGGGGCTCCACTAAACCTTCGAATTCCTCTCGTACCCAATCCTCAATGTTCCTTACTTTTCCACACAAATAAAATCACACATAAAAACCTTAATGTTCCATATGTCTAGATCTAGCCCGAACCAGATAACATTCCTTCCATTATAAACTCCCTAACCATCCAAACCCACTCGTTTCTAACCTTGCTCCCTCTTATATTCCTGACAATCCTCCAAGACGCCTGAAAAGAAGATCGCCACGAGACCTATTAATGTAAAAAAAGTCATTAGAGTGCTACTAATGGGTAGTTATCTACACGCCTTTATCACTTCATTATAACTGATATAAAAGTTACTGGATGTATTATTATGTACAGTTGTAAATTCCAATAAGATAAAAAAAAAAAATGAAGGAATTGAAAAAAAAAAATGAGTTGAAAAACAAGTGCTATATTGACATTTCCCTTGGCTAATTCACTTCATTTCGTGCTCATTGACATCCTACGTAATGGTAGAAATACGTCCCTCATCATAATATCAATCCGAATGTTATGACTGTTGTGTGCTAGATTCACAATAGGCCACACTTCGAGACGTCCGACTCCCCAAAGCATTTCTTTGGGTTTATTTACGTCTATGGCTTACACATAGTGTGTGTTTTATTTCTTGATCAGGAACCTAAGTTAACTGCTTTAATCTATCGTAAAGGATATCAACACCATTATTTTCAAATGCTTTAATGTGTTATAACATGCGATTTTAATATTTATTTGATACTAATAATAAAAAATTAAGGATATGTTTTTTTTTTACATATATGATTA
>NW_027111310.1:333123-338561 GCF_000696795.3 Halyomorpha halys | reverse complement strand
AGGTAAATATGTAGTATGTTTCATATACACTTGAAAATCTTGGGAAGGAACCACCCATTGGTGGTACTTCAAACATTAATTAAAACTAGAAGGTCCCGTGGCCATCTTCTACAGTGGAATTTAAAACAGACACAAGAAATCTGAACCAACATTATACAGAGATATTAAGTAAAATTAATTCATGAAAAATATGGGATAAATTTAATGTTAATAATTATAATTAACCTTGTTAAGAATTTTAATAATAAAATAAAGAGAAAATTAAACCAAAATATAGTTGTAATAAATAATTTAAATGCTTGACCTGAGTGTAGGGAAGGTTACAAATATTGTTGTGATAAATTTTTGATGAAATTTCAAATTAAAAAAAAAATTTACGTATTTATTGATGAAAAATCAAAATAAATTTATACGTAACAGAACAATCTTTAAAAAATTGGTAGAATTCTCACTTTCTGCAGTTCTAAAATATACAAAAGGAAGCCAATATATTAAAAATCATAAAAGTGGAAATAAATCGATACGCGATCTTAAAATCGATAGCATTTTCGTTTTCAGTATCTTCTAAAATATACAAAAGGAACCTCATTTATTAGAAATAAATCTAAACTCGGGCACGAAATCTAAAAATTGTTAAAAAATGATTAGATTTTTATTGAAACTTATTTTAATATGAGAAAAAAGTTATAAAATTAATATAAATTAGTCATTAATCGAAATTTAAGAAAATAAAAATTATTTCGTTAAAAAATTTAAAAATATATGTTGCTTAAAAGTGAAAAAATTAAAACAAAAATATAATGTTTTCGGCACATACATTTATTTTATTTTTGGACGTTTCGGGGATACTGTATTTCCTGCGTCAGAAAATACAATTCATTGCTGGTTTCGCAAAGAATGTATCAACTTTTTAAACAATTTTTCAGTTTGATTTCTTCTTACAAATAGAGAAAGCGATTAATAAATAAAATTTATTATTAATTATTTAAATTAAATAATAAAAATGTTAAGTTATTATTAACTTATCGAATGTATTATTTATTATTATCTTCCTTTTGAGCAAAAATCGTTAATTAAATAATATTGTTATAGAAGTTGAAAAAATATTGTCATACGAATGATTTTAGCATATTAAGTAAGCACAATATAATTTTGAAATGCAATTTTATTTATTAATTGTTTTATGTATAAATAAAAAAAATTAATATAGGTCTTGTCTTATAATGAAACAAATTTTTTTGTTCATGTAACTTTTTTAAAATAAAAAATGCTGATGACACTTGTACTGTCTATACACGACCCTACTTCTGCATCACGAACTCTACAGATACAAATAAAATCAATTGAAGAATGGTGTCTAAACTAGAGAATTAAAATAAATCCTAACAAATCTCACTAGATCACCTTTACTCTCCGTCGTAAATTTCTACTCTGAGGTTACACTGCCCTTTAGTGCACTACTATACTGCCTTACAGTAGGGGTATTTATGATGTTGTGTTAAATGTAAAATGTTTTACCATGTTAAATGTTATAAGTATAGGATTGTGAGCAGCCCTATTTAAAGTCATGTTAAATGATAAATGCATTAGAGCTCCTGGCGGATTTTCTGAGCAACTTGTTTAGTAACCTTTCCTTCCATAACTTCATGTTATTATTTACTTCTAAGTTTTGATTACACTAATTTATTACAGCATGCCTAAAATATGTAAAAAGTAGAAGTGTACAAGTTTTGCTACTGATTGTATTTTTTAAAAAGTCCAAAACACAAGACAAAAGAAAAAACAAAAACAAAACACAAACTACGAGTAAGTAACCTAACACAACAAATAAAACGGTGACATGCTCTGCTGGTCTGTTTCGTGACGTCATTCTCCATTTAACAGACCTAGTAACAGACTCTCAACCATGTTACATGTTATATCGTTTTAACATGGGAAAAGAAAGAAATATTTCTCCATTTAACATGTTAAAATAATGCTCGTGAATACCCCTAGTATCTTTTTTAAATATCTCATTAACGCCTGTTAAACAGATTCGCTACTTAGGACTCCATCTTGAAAAGAGAATTACTTGGAATCGCCATACTGGACTAAAACGACAAGAAACTGCTCGTAGATTTCGATTACTACAACACCTACTTGACAAATGATCTAACTATTATATACTATCAGAACACGACATGGTTTATTGAGCTCTGGGGCTCATCATACCATCAAATTCCTCTCGGTTCCAATCCTTACAAGCCAAAATCCACCGTAAAATCCTTGATGCTCCTTATTACGTCACAAATAAACTCATCCACAAAGACCTTAACATCCCTTTCTTTGTAGATTTGGCTCGAAATAGATATGTGTCCTTTCATTCCAAATTCCTTACCCATCCTAACCCAATAGATTTTCATCTCTCATCCTTAACAATTATCAGAGATTGTGGGGATCAAGAATTGTCAGGGAATCCTCCGAGGCATCTGAAAAGAAGATGGTCACAGGACCTTCTAATTTAAATTAATGTTTGAAGGAACCACCATTGTGTGGTTTCTTCTCAAGATTATCTAGTTCTCGAAGCTTTCCTCAAATTTATTATTTGTATTTTTTTTATATACAGTTGTAAATTTCAATAAATAAATAATTAAAAAAATAATAAAAATTAATTTAATAAAAAAAAAATTAGTAATTATATATATATTTAAGTTTGATTGTAAGTGTTCTACTTTTCACACAAATGGAGATAACAAAGTATATAATTAATTTAATTTAGTTCTTTTTTAAAATAACTTGCTCGGAACTGGTTCTTTATCTTTATAACGACTGGAAAAATTGCGAAAGGATTGAGTCATTAGATTGTAATTGCTCCAAAGTGAATAATTTTCATAACTTCATTACTTTTACTCGCCATGATTGTGAATGTCTTTTTGTTATAACTACTACTTTGTGAAACATCATCAATGAATACGTTGTGCCAAATTTCAGTTATATAGATTTTCATAAGAATATTTCCTTATAATTTTATACTTAAAAATAAGTAATAAGAGATTATTATTAATTTATGACTTGTAAGAATGATAAAAAAAAATAGCTAGATTGTTTATTAATACCGTTATTAATATTAAATTTTAATTTACTAATTAATATAATTAAATTTTTATTTACATATATATATTTTAAACATATGAAAATTTAAAAGTGAGGAAATATTTACAAGTAATTAAATCTTGTAATATTTATAAGCGTTTATTGGTTCAAAAGAGGTACTCCTGTAATAACAAAGGTTCGGAATTCTAACAACATGCAAATTAATTAAAGTAATTACAAGTAATAAGTTTGTTTGTTATATATGCTGCATAATATAAATATGTTATACAAAATGCAAAAGGTGTAGTTAAATAGTTATCATCGTATTATTTAGAATTAGTGTTTTTTAAAGATGCTTTCTTTCGTAGATTGTTTAGAAGTTTGTTTCGTATTATATTTTTTTTTCCATGATTATGATGATTTTAATTTTATAAAAAAAAAATTAAATTTAAATATTTTGTTCTTTAAAATTTATTTTCACATAATTGTGTCCAAAATAATCAAAAACTATTTAATTTTCATTAATTCGGAAATATTTGGGGTAGTTGTAGGATTCTAAAAAAAATGAAGGAGAAGATCCGGCCTGTGTTCAAGAAGGAACAAAAAAGATAGTAATTACTATTTATTTATTTTTTGCCGACGTTTCAACCTATGTTGTAGGTATTCATCAGGGCTATTAGATGGGACTATAAATAAAGATTCCTCAAGTGGTAGCTAGGGAAAATCATTTTTTTTTTTTCCACTAAAGGACTATTCCCTTTGTTTGAAATAAAATCAATGCCAATGTGTTGATTCCATTTTACGATTTCTTCAGCTGATATTTTGTTTAAAATTTGAGCTACAATATATGTTATTGTTTTTATTTTATTTTGTAAAACTTAAAAATATTATATATATATTGTTCAAAAGCCAAAAATCTAGCTATCGCTTTACACTATTCCCTCTCCTATAAGCTTCATATTCCCCAAGTTTACTTGTGCTTTTTTACTCTATTTCGTTTCTTCTATTATATACTTCCTGAAAACACTTATCTCTTGTCTCTCCCTTTTTCAGCTATTGCTCTATAGTGTGTGATGGGGCCACTAAGGAACAATGAGCAGTTAAAGTTTTTGATGAAACGATTTATCAGAGTTTTTTTTCGGGTTTCCCTAGGAATTTCACCTAGCGTGTTAAGGCGCCAAATTAAAGTTGTTATATAGGTATTACCTAGGCTCTTTCCTGTAAGGAATTGTTTTCATACAATGTCCTTCTTTTGATCTTAAACTTTTTATATTCACGACCTTTAGTCACATACTTCTTACATGTCTTCAGCACATGATAAATCCTAATCAGTTCCGCAATCTGTGAAATTCACTTCCTCTCTAGCTATTTACCTATATTTATCTATCCCCTTGATATTTTATTGCAGCATATTTATACCTCCTCTATTTCCTCCTCTTAATTTGACAATATATGTCAGCTTTAATAATTATTTTTTCCACTAATTATTACTCTAGCTGTATATTCTTAATTCAATAATTCATTACTGTACTTATTAATAATTATTCTATTTATAAATTGGGGACGATCGGGTCACATATATTAAATACAAATAGATAATAAAAAGAATCAATAACATTTCTTGATGTATTTAAATCTGAAAAAAAAAACTTAAAAACTTCTTCTGATCATATTCGTTTTTTTAAGAAAAAAGTATTAAAATTATTTTGGAAGGTAACTGATTGACCGTGTATAAGAATAAAAGGAAGAGCCAACGTTTCGCCCCACGTTGCAGGGCTTCGTCAGGACTAAAATATGATACAAATACTTAAATGGGGTAAAAATAAATAAAATGAGTAAAATCAATTTATCTTTTTCATGGCATTAGATGCAGTCTCTTTCAAATGTTTCTCCACATATGCACTTGGTCTCTCGATTTTTTTGGGAAAGACTTTTGATATTATTAATTTTAATACCAATTAGGTCTATAACATTAATTATTCTTTTTATGATAATTTTTGTTCCCTTTACTTTTCTCTGTGTTTTTCCTAACTGCTTTTTACATGACGAAGATGTTATAATCTCACTTATAGACCCCCCCCCCCCGAGGCTATCTTTCTAAAATTAATTAGATACGGTCTACTAATAATATTTCAAAATAATTAACTACCGTTACCCTTATGAAATGAGATCTTAATTTATTTTAATAATTGGATAGTAATTTTATCATAAATGGTAATGTTAATTTTAATTTAACATTTAATTAAATGTTAGTGTTAATTTAAATTTAACATTTTTAGAGTGCTACCAATGGGTAGTTTCTCTACACGCCTGTAACACTCCAATTTAACTTAGATCAGATTTACTAAATGTATTATAATGTACAG
>NW_027111310.1:330710-332428 GCF_000696795.3 Halyomorpha halys | reverse complement strand
CACAATCGACCTGAGGATCCCTGAGCCCACTCTATCCCCCACGTGTGAGGGGTAGAGCAGAGCTCAAAAGATCCCAGCGCATCCCTCTCGCCGCAGCATTGTTAACAGTCAGTGAGTCAGTTGAGGCTGAGCAAACGCACTAAAGCCGCAAACACTCAACTTGAGTGGAGATCTGACCATTGCCAGAACAGGTGTCCAGCTCTAAGTAAAAGGTTTTGGGATACATATAAAAAACAGTTTAAGGTCCAATCCTCAGGGTACAGACAGAAATTCGTACAACTGATTTCGGCTAATATCGCTTAGCATATATCGGAAACGGTTCTCATGATAGGCGGGACAATTTGTCAAACAATGGAAACAATCCTCCAGGGCCGTTCCATCACAAGCTGGACAAAGCTTCTGTGGTTCCAAAGTATATCTGTGTGGACAGACATTTAGAGTAATTCCATATTTACCGGAAAGTCGTAGTTGGGCAATTATTCTCAAGTGTATAGGGCAACTGATTTTTACGTAGCTTTGAGTAGCATCCGTTTTAATGAAGACCCTACCGTACCACGGGTTATAGGTAGATTCTCGTAATAACTAGAGATCTTTATCCTTGATGAATTTCCTATATCTATCCATGATCTCCCCCATTCTAATTTTGATACTTACCGGTTACTATATTATTGTTAATTTAACTTTAACATTTAATTGAAATTTAACACTTAATTAAATATTAATGTTAATTTAAATTTACCAGAGTCGTGGTTGCTTATGGTTTCATTTTTATAACTTCTTTCTGATTTTAATAATGGGTTCAAAAATTTCGTGTTCAAATTTTACTCCTCTGAAAATTGGGGCCTGAGAATTTTTTGTTATTTTCTAATCGCCTATAAATATAATGAAAATAATATTTATAATACCTAATTGTAATACCAAAATATGTTCGAAAAAGTGGCCTCTTCGATCTGTGGCTTGAGAACAGTAACATTGTATGACTCAAATGTCATAAATTCCTTGGCAGAATGTGGCGACATGGAACGGGACTTAAATTCGAAATACCATCGGCTTTTGATATGGATTTCCCCCCTCCGTCTCTCCCCTCCCCCGTATGGCTATCTAATGTAACAACCCCGGCGGTACGATAAAGCATAAAGGAGCTCCATTGTGGATACTGCCCGCCATTGTCCCTGGCTATTGCACCTATAAAGGTCAGCCATTGGATTTTCGCTGAGTGGTGAAAGGCCTGAAAAAGAGGTGGCATCGCCCGCTGGCAGAAAGAACGACTTGGGAAGAAAAATGGAAAGGGGGCTTTTTTCACTTGTTTTTCTCCGCCAGTCCGCAGCCCTTCCGCCGGCATCGTCTTTAACAAGTGAATAGGGGGGGAAAAAATCTCATTCCTTCACTCCTCTTTCTCTCTACTTGATTCTGTTGGGTCTCTTCAGATCTTATTGGAAATTATTTTGGATTGTTTTACTAATCTCGGTTATTCCTTTTAAACCGAGTTAATCTAATTATCAACCAGCTGACCCGGCAATGCTTCGATATTGCTATATTTAAGGATGTATGTAGATTTAATGAACGCAATTGATAATTTGATTTATATTATTGTACTTAGTTAAATTAAACATATACGTATATCCTATTATTATGATTTGGCAACATAAATTAGAACAATTTATGTGACAGCATTCATGTTTAGTATTTTTGTGCTAAGATCCAACCATTCCTTTTTA
>NW_027111310.1:328332-330660 GCF_000696795.3 Halyomorpha halys | reverse complement strand
TAAGGTAAAATTTTTAAATTTGTAAATTGATATATAATTGTAAAATAAGCTGTGTAAATAGTAAATTATATTGAAAAGCTTAAAAATTATTTAAATTTATTTATTAGAAATTCACTGTAATTCTATTAATTTTAAAAATTTTTATTGTGCTTTTTGTATTTTTTTTAACAATGATCTACATAATACATAAGGCAAACTGCCCGCAACTTTGCCCGTATTTTTCTTCCAGGAAAATAAAAATAAAATACTAATCATTGTTAACAGTGATGCGGCGAGAGGGATGCGCTGGGATCTATTGAGCTCTGCTCTACCCCTCACACGTGGGGGATAGAGTGGACTCAGGTCAATTGTGTAAATATTATATATTAGAGTGTAAATGTGACTAGAGACTATATTATTTTATCATTATGTTATTTTATTTATTTTTCATACAGATAGTTTGATTATGCTCATTTTGTTTGTATATATTTTAAGAGAGTTTTTTTTTTGTTTTTTTCATTTATTTATTTATTTTTCATTTATTTATTTTAGTATGTATGAGATCATTCATCACTATTACCTATTTCCCACAACTGTGTGACAGATTGTAATATCTATCAATAAATAAAAGTATTATTATTAGAAAAAAAATTCATTGTTAATAATAATTCTTTATTTGATTCATAATATAGCACTATAGTATTCAGTGACCATATTTGGTCAATCAAAAATGATATTAATGTATTTTCAAAATTATTTTATGAATTTTCTGTCAATACTCACAGTTCCCAACCATAGTGTTGATACATCAGTTGTTGGAACTTGAGAATTAAATTTTAAAAAATGAACCTAGGAATTATTACAGAATTTGAGTTTGCCGTAATTTAAAAGGTTTACTAGGGACTAATTTTTATTTTAAAATATCTCAACGATTAGAAATTTCCCACGTGGACGTATACAGATTGATGAGTTGAGGTGAATTTGGTTTTTAGTGTTTTATGATTTTTTTTTTTTAAGAATGTTCGCATACTTTATGTTTTAAATCATCCTTTAGATATTTTTACTAAATTTAGGAATCATGGGTGTACTCAGTGGGGAACATGAGGATTTTTTAATTGATTGTTTTAATAAAAAGTATTTTTTTTTTTAACAAAGATTAATTGTTATAACTAATAAAGCACTACGACAATTATATATAATTTTACTTTCCATGGTGAAATGTCACAATCTGATTGACTATGGCTTGCACCCCTCTAGTTTTAATCCTGGGTACGCCTGTAGTAGGAACTATTTCTTTCTCTATGGAAGTTTTACTTCTACATAAAAAAAAAAAAATACTGGGTCATCAGGAAGCTCATTTTTATAGTAGGAGACACTTGTATCATATTATCAAATTTCTAGTCAAATTTGGAAAAACTGATATTTTTTATAAATAAATATTTTTTTATAAATAAGAAAAAAATTAAATCAATATACACCGTGATCAATTTAGGATATTTCGTTATTTGGACTTGTCGAGGTGGGTTATTTTCTTGATTATTCCGCTTGTCCAGAAGGCCTCAAAAATGCGTGTTCAGTTAATAAAGGTAAAGTACTTGACAAGGGAGATGACTAGATAGGATAAAACTAACGGTTGATACCCTTTATATCTCAGAGGATGATAATCTTATCCTACCGGGTACTATTCCGATAAACTCGAGGGAGGTGTATAAGCTTGGAAGCTTGTCGCCGGAGCTTACGAATGGACAACTAACAGGTAGATGAGAGAGATCATGTCAAGGGTGGATCAAAATTAACAACTATTTAGAAATCAGGATCAGTTATAAACCCAAATAATCTCAAGTAAAGGCTGTGAACCAATGACCAGTTAGGGATTCGTTTTTTTTTTTTTTTTTTTTTCTTACCTCCTAATTTTTATTTATTTAAAACTATTACAAATATATTACTTAAGACTAAGAATGATATATACAAATATTTACATTTTATCTTTAATATGGTACCTTTATTTATAGGCCTATAAATCTATCGGTTTTGACCGAGAAGCGGTCTTATCCTATCTGCTTGATAAAGTTTCGTGCGTTATTTTGGCATCGTTTATTTATTATTTTATCGACATTGCTAAGTAGTATGTACAATAATTAATAATAAGTAAAATAACAATATGTTTTTATAAAGAAAAGTAATGTATACATTTGAAAGCTTCGGTGAGTCTCGAGTTGCTGCGCTCTAGTTGATTGTAGCTGAACTTCATGTTCCTCTGGCTATAGACTCTTTAATAGTGATTTACGCTGAAAACTCTAATTCAACATTTTGCACGATCGTAATGACGACCCTCACACTTTATATATA